>NW_026067895.1:18393350-18549999 GCF_014885135.2 Alexandromys fortis | reverse complement strand
TAAAAAAAAAAAAAAAAAAAAAAAAAATAATTTTTTAGAAGCTACTGGGGGTTTTTGAGTTTCATTTTTATTTTTGTTTTTAAAGGAAAGTATAAAACTTGAATCCTTAGGAGACAGACATAAGTCTTTGCTTCCAGTGCCTTCATTCCTCCTGTAAAACCACAATAGCTCATCATGACCAGAAACCTTTCCTGTAATCCAGCGGTTCTCAACCTTCCTAAATCTATGGTCCTTTAATGCTGCTACTCATGTTATTGTGAATCCCCCGCCATAAAATTATTTTCATTCCTACTTCACCACTGCAATTTTGCTACTGTTATGAATTGTAAATAAATATCTGCACTTTCTGGCAGTCTTAAGTGACCCTTATAAAAGGGTTGTTCAAACTGCCAAAGGGGTCATGACCCACAGGTTGAGAACCACTGCGCTAATCCATTTTTCTCACTATAGCCAACCAAAGTCATCTGTCTAACATGATCATGCCCATATCACTCTGTTTAAAGCAGCTCTATTTATACATAAGTGCGATCTGGCCCCAATTACTACAAGGGCATCTATTTCTAATCCCTACTTTGTATTTTATATTCCTGCCACATTCAATCCTAACTTGCACCACACAGTGCCTGGCATCAATGGGGCTTAGTCAGTGAAAGAGTAAATGAGATAAGTGGCTTGTTTGCTTTCCTTCCAAGTAAAGCTGTGGTGGATTCTGTTTCCTCCTCTTCCTGGGCAGGACCCAGGACTCACTGCACAGTGGGTGTTCAAAGGTGCTACTGACTAGTGAAATTAGCACTAGTCATTTTACCACCCAAGTAAGAGTTTCGTGGAATCCTGATTCCTGGAAACTGAAAACATTTTCTGGGTGTTATAATTACTGGCCCATTGTAGGGTAAGGAGTGAGTGGGTGAGAGAATTCATTAGCTCATTAAAACACAATGAAAGGAACATAATTAAAACATTTAGGCAATTTCTGGATCACAGAAAGTGAATAATCATGGGTGAAAAACAAACCCTCAAGCAGTCGGTTATCTGCAGATGCACCATTTCCCACTTGGCTCAGATCACTATCAACTACAGCTCCAAACCCTCTTCTCACAAGAGGAGTTGCTGTAATTAGCTCTATTCTTAGCACAGAGCCAGGAAGCAGGGGAACCACAGATCATGACAGAGACACCTGCCTAACGCTGGAAGAGAGGACTTCCCCTTGCCTGTGTCTGCTTCAGCAGTTTGTTTTAAGCCTCACAACTGTAACTGCCACTGTGCTCAGAGCACTGCACACATCTGCTTTCTTAAAAAATGAGGTGTAGTAAGGTGAGCATCCAAACTGCCTAGGCTCCCGCAGAAATCTTTAATTAATAAATAAATAAATAAATAAATAAATAAATAAATAATAAAAATAAAATACAAATCATAATCCTAAAAAAAATGAGGTGTACATGATTACTACCATTTCACGAATGGAACTGAAGTATAGGGGTCTCCAAGACTGCACAGAGTCAGGCCAAAAGATAAAAGGTTACAATCAGATTCCCCAAAGCCTCTATTTTATTTAATCAGTATGGAAGCCCGAGTGCTCAAGGGAGTTTCCCTCTGTGGTTCTGGAAGCACTTGGTCTTCATCAGGCTAGAATGTGAAGATGTAGCCTGCCTACCCAACCCTATACCTGGATACAGCAACCACCTAGGAATGCCCAGTGGGTGACAATGACAAGTGTTTTCTGTTCTCTCCCTGTCCATTTTCCTTGTGTCCTTTGCCTTTATAACTCTAGTGTTCATTCTCTCCCCCCCACCCCCCGTGCCACCTCTTCTGCTTCACAGCAATTCTCAAAGATCACTAGTTGCCCTTGAGTTCCTCCTAGAGACATATGGAGTCACTGGGATAGCAACAACAGGTGATCACTCTGCAGGTTGGAGCTCAACATGTGAATTTGGAAAGTACAGGGAATAATTCCGTTCACAGTGTATATAAACACATCTTTCATGCTTTCCCCTTGACAACACCCTGAAGCCCTCAGTAGACATTTGAAGCCAAGAAGGAGCAAGTCATGGTTAGAATCTGAAGATAAGTCCCATCAATCAAAAAGGCCAGAAACGGAATTACAGTTGCCTGAATTTCTGCCTGAAGGCTTGGGGGAAATTTGTGCCTGAAGAAATAATAGAGATAATATCATAGGTGTTCAGCAAAGAGAGACATGCGGAGACAGCAGAAAGAAAAATCCATCAAGGTGAAACCTGAGCAAAGCCATGTTTTGTCTGCAGTGCTGAAAAGAAGCAGACTTGCAGACAGACAGAGAGAGAGAGAGAGAGAGAGAGAGAGAGAGAGAGAGAGAGTCCCTGCAGTGCCAGGAAGCAACTGCCAGCTATCCCAGCTCATAAGGCTACTGTGCCTCCTTCTATTCTACCTTGTGCCTCTCCCCTGCTATACTGAGCTCTGAGTCGATCTTGAATTCCTGCACAAAAAGTTAAAGGATATTCCTTCCTTGGTGCTCAAGTCCTTGCTTGATGGTTAAGGACATGAATGAGTGTGTGTTTCAGTTTTCTGTTTCTAACATAAGTAAAGACAAAAGATATAATAAAGGGGTTCCCTTTTTGGTACTCCCCTGGCAGCGCAGATCCTCTGCTTGGTAGGGACCAGGAATAGACTAGCGCTTTTTGATTCTGAGGCTTCTTGGCATCACCTGTTTCTGGTCCGTGTGAGCCTCTCTAGGGTTTCTTCAGCATTATAGTATGTCAGTTTATCTAGAAACCGTTTCATTATTGACCTCTTGGCTTCTAGGATTCTCTACTGCTATTTGATAGTTTAGTATCATGGGAATATTGATCTCACTCCATCTTTGATCTATTTTAAAATTTTAAAAAATTAAAAAGGATTACATGCATCTGATAAAAAAATCAGATATTCCCCAACTATCTTCCAAGATTCTGTCCTCAGAAACAACCACTCTGTGTGTGTGTGTGTGTGTGTGTGTGTGTGTGTGTGTGTGTGTGTGTGTGTGTGTAAAGAAGCTCTACGCCTTAAAGCACACAACAATCAAAACAAAATGATGCATTTTATTCATAGTGATACAGAACGCCTTGCCGGTAGCCAATGGTTACTTTAGAGTCCCTGCAATCTGTTTTCCTATTCTAAGCAGATTCTACCACGTTAAGTTACAGGAAGGTTGTAGCTCTGTATTAAGTTACCATTGCTGAAGTACAAAGGCAGGTGCTCCTCAATTCTTGATGGCATTACATTCTGATAAAGCCATTGCGAACTGAACACACTGTACGTCAGAAACATGTTTCATGCCCCTAAACGTCTGAATATCAGAGCTTAACAACATAGACAACAAACATTGGCTTCTCACCTTCGTGATCATCAAATGGGAATCGCCACTTGATGTCACTGTCCATTAGTATCAGAGTATCTTCTGTATACAACCAGCATAGGGGAAAATGAAAATTCAAAACTCAGAGTACATTTTCTACGTAAGACATATTGCTTTTGTATTGGTATGAAGTTGAAAAATTGCAGAGTCTAACCATCATAAGTCATCGTCCATGTGCATGTTGTCATGGCCAGTTTTATTAATGAAACTTATGTTTCCATTAAGAGTTCCACACAAAAATGAATGAATACACAATGCCAGCTCCCTTAAGTTACCTTAAGTCTTCACGGCCCAACCCATGCCACTGAGACAGGTAATTTATAAATGATAACAATATTCTTACTTGTATGTAACATACAAAGAAGGAAGTTGCCAATAGTCACCTGACACCACCCTATTCCCAGAGAATTCTCCTTAGAGTCATATGAAAATTGTAATTTATGCCCTGGCAATGCTGAAACATGCATGGGCAGCCCAAATATGGCAGTTCTGCTGAATTTGTCCATATTGGATTTCATGGTCTAAAGTGGATGAGGATGACTGAACAGGTCTCTTCCCCTTAGATCCATGTACTTGATACTAAAAAATGTATCTCTGTGAAAAATCCATTACTTTGTGTCTAATTTTTAAAGATTTATTTTCAAAGGGGAATTAGAACAGACACAGCCTGTTTGGGTGGACAATACTGTTCCCAGAAATCATGGGTTATTAAGTAAAACTCTCAGTGCCTGGCATGGGTTATGTCCCTATGAGTTATTGGTCATGAAGGACCCAGAGGCATCCAAAACAACAAAGGTTATTATCACTGGTCTTGGCTGCCTGGTAACCAGGTAAGACGGTAAGACCCTATAGCTGATAAGACCACTTACTTTGGATGCAGACACAGAGAAATCAACTTCAAACTGGATAGCTCTTTCCTTGCTGGCTAGCTTACATAATGCCAGGAGGTGTGATGCAGGCTTCTAGGGAAAAAAAAGACTAAATGGTCTTACCTAGCACTGGACCCTGCACACTGACACTCTCACAAGCTGTATCCATTGGTACAATGGTGGCATGAAGGTAATGGGGGTAACCAGCTACTCTCTGTTGGATATAGACCTGCTTCACGGAAGGTATTTCATTTCTGGTGTTGTAAACCCTGTCAAAAGTCCATGACCGGTGATACTATTGGCCCTAGAGGAGGGAAACTTACTGTTGCTTTGCCAAATGGTCATACTGTAAACCTGAATTATAAATATTTATGGTATCACATAGATCTCTGCTACTCTCAACTTTGGTCGGAGAAGCTTCTTTTTGTAGTAGGTAATGGTCAACACAGACTCATAATTGGTTCTAGTGTCAAGTATGTATAACTCTGCGTGTTCAACCATGGATGGTCATCTATATCAATCCCACCTACTATCCAAGAATCAGGGAAATTTACACAAGAGGAAGTAGAAAGAATGTAAGAGCCCAGTGAATGAGGAGGAGAGCCATGAAATACTGGCTTCTGATTATGTCATGACTTTTGAACATGTCAGCTCACATCAGCTCTGTGGTTACCTGTACAAAAATCAAGCCAATCAGAATTTCAAGATCATGGAAGGAGGAGAAGTTATTAGCAATTGATGGATGCTGAAGGAGAGAGGGGCATTCTCTTTTAAGAATGTGGCTGCTGGTAGGCTTCTCATGCCCTAGTGACTGGCCATACTCTCATTTACATGTGGAAAGTACAAATTGTACTCTGGATTATTAATAACAAAAATTTAAATAAAAGTTGAGGTGGGGACACTAGAGAGAGTTGGAAGGAGGTAGTGGCAGATGGACATGATTGATATATATTGTACAACTGAATAGAACTTTCAAAAATAAAGTATTAAATATATGTGTGTGTGCGTGCGCGCGTGTGTGTGTGTGTATTTTGAGTGTTCTGAAATTTGACTCACTCAGTTTATCCATAAAGCTCCTACTTGAGAAATAGAGTCAAAGGAATAGTATTAGACTTGTGACATAAGGAAAGAGAATGCCCAGTTTGACAGTGTGTCGTTTTCTGTAGAGGTTGGCTGTGAAGCTTGAATAGAGAGTCAAAATCGCACATAACTAAGTTATCCTTGGCAGATCTCTTGGAAAGGTACTTGTTTGTTGAAACGCTATCTCTTACTGAGATTGAAGGAATGCATCACTGACAGCAGCTGAGGTCCGATTGGAGTGAAGCTAGCTCTGCTTCCAGGATGCTCTGCAGGAAGAATGCAAACCGTTTGTTCATTCTGCTCCTCTCACACAGAGTTGTGAGATGCCTGGGGATGAGGACGAGGCAGATTCACGCCTTATTCTTTCTTCCTCATGGGCGCCCACGGGGCAGTGGACTACAGAACCACTATGCTAGAAAACTATTCCTCCTGTGTCTCTCTGCTACCCCTTTCTTCCTCCATGCATGGCAGGCAGAGTGTGTACAGGTTGTCAGCTTTAACAATGGGGAGGCACTCCATCACAAACACCAGAATTGTGCACAGGGCTCAGACGTTCTTAGGCCTCCCTTTCAACCCCCACATAGTAATGAACCCATTGGTCTAGTAGAACAGCTCTCCATTAAGATCACAACGTACAAAGCAGTACTTCGTTATCCTGTCTTTTAATCACTGACTGACAGAAGAGGTCTAGTTGTTACCAGCTAAACAGCTGTATCTTCCTTCAAGATAATCTCACTAATCCAGAGTCTCAACATTGCTAGGATCAGGTCATGCTAACCATATAGTTACTTCTACTTTACTGTGCATTTCCAATAAAAATAAATTCAGTACGAGCTTTACTTTGCAATTCCAAAAATAGAATCCTCTCGGAATAAAATTCTGAAGGAAAATTACCATACACTTGGACCTGCTCTTATTTATTCTCCTCCCAGTGTGAAATAATTACAAATAGAATTTTAACAAATCTTCTGCCCAAGTTTAGAAGGGATGTTCTAAGTCATGAGAATGCATTATCAGGATAAAATGTTTATTTGTAGAGTAAATTTTAATTTGGGTTAGGCTCAATAACTCTCAGCAAATTTTACTTGGTCTAACAAACAAAAGCTACATAAAAGCTATAATGAAAAAAGCTAGAATAGGGAGGGTGCTGTTCTGCATAAATTTTAAGTATTTGGCCTTATAACTTTGGCAAACATTTTTGAAGCATTCTCTCTTGCTATCTTACAGGAATTTGGAGATTCCCTCATCAGCTCATATTTACATTATAACTCCAAGACCAAAATATAGCATATGCCACCTCCCAAACACACATGGTCACAAAGCTCTTGTGCTAGAACTTCTCACGATACTACTGCTCCATGAAGCATCCCCTGGGAAACACCCTATTAAATATACATGGAACGACCCAGGATCAGAATGTTCCATAGAACCGTTCTGAAGTATAATGATCAACACCTGTGGTCTTCCCTCAAAGACATCTACAGAGCAGGGCCCCGCCTCCCGACCTGTAGGTTAATAAGGCAGATGTTTGTGGAAGGTCTCAGAGAACTGGATTGAAAAGTGGGAAAATAAGAAAGATGCAGTACAGGTAAGAGAAATAGAGAATCACTGTCTTTAATTCTCCATCTTCTAAGTATCCGCCAAGCATTCCTCTGAGAACAGACTGGCAGATCTTGCTGGGCTAATCTCTCTGTCTGTCTCTCTGACTCTGTCTGTCTGTCTGTCTGTCTGTCTGTCTGATTCTGTCTCTGTCTGTCTGTGTGTTGGTCCATGTTTATAGAGAACAGGCCAGCTTCTTCTCTATTTGTTTTTGGTCCTACCAGGCTAGACACAACTTTCCTTTGCGATAAATATTTCTAAAACCTTACTTTGCCACACACAAATTGAATCCTAAGGCCAAACAAAATGCACAACCTATATTATACATTTCTACAGGATGGAAAACCAGTGTGTGATTATAAAAAAATATATAATCTCACATTGCTTCCCACATCCCCTAGTCAGTAAATGAGTGCACCCCAGGAATAATTGTTCATCCTCTCTAACCACCCTCTATATTGATAAACCCCAAATCACCATCAGTACGATGTCCCTGTCATAGGCTCAACCAAATCTCTCGTATTGACACTTTTGTTTTATTCTTGTTTTGAGGTTCATAGTGCCCAACCTGGCCCTGAGCTTGTGATTTAGCTAATGCTGGCCTTGAACAGATTCTCCAGCTTCTCCATCCAAAGTACTGTGATTAGAGGCACGTGCTACCACTACCACTCCTGGCTTCCCAATGCTGTGCTTCTTTATTTCTAAGTCGTTATCCTGTCAAGTGGCCCCCTCTCTCATAGTCCAGAGTTTCACCAGTAAATCCTCAACTTCAATTGAATAATTAGCACTTGCCTAAAATATGTTCGGAGAAGAGTCTGCCTTCAACTTATTGCTGTTACACAATAACCACTCAGGAGCATCTTATTATCTCATCTTAGACACACCCTTCCATGGTTCTAACATTTCACTATATGTTAGCAAAGCTAACCTTTCAGTTATGAGTCAGGGAGGACCCAGAAGCTGTCGTCTGTCTTTTCCACTATTGTTTTCCAAGTTCCTGTCCTACTTGTCAGATGCTAGAATGTGCAAGGCTTTCACATCAGAATCTTCAATCCTTCTTCAGGATTCTTGGGCGATAACTGGTCTTTGCTGAGGGTCTTCATAGAGGTTTCCTAGTTTTCCTTCTAATGTCAAGATGTTGGAACTCCCCCCCCCAATTAATTCATAATTTAGAACCTAGTACCAACTGTGATAATATCAAGACGTAAAGTCTCTGAGAGGTCATTAAGTCAGAAGGAACCACCCTAAGAACTAGTTCTCAAATAAAATACTTCCCCACAAACTTCCCGCTGTCCTTCTGCTGTGAAGGTTAATTTGCCTTGTCAACTTGACTCGACTGAACTTGGAATCACTTAGGAGATAGGCTTCCAGGTACGTCTCTGGTTTTGTTTTCAGAGAGAATTAGCTGAAAATAAGAGACACGCTCCTAATGTGGGTGGCTCAATTTCATCAGCTGGGGCCTGAGACTAGAACAAAAACAGGAATAAGAATTGGCCTTTGTTGCTCTGCTTCCTAACACAGACAGAGTATGACGAGCTACCTCGCAGTCCCATGACTATTCCTTCCCAGGCATGATGGACTAACTCCCCTTAAATCATGATCTAAAATCACTGTAATGAAAAATAAATAAAGCCCTTTCCCTTAAGTTTTGTTAGTGTGTACATGCACATGTGTGTGTGTTTGTGTGCATTTATCGCTCAAAAAGAAAAGTGACTAATGCAATGGTGTTTTTGCTTCTGCTTTATAAGGACACAGTCAGTACCCTCTGTGAAGCCATGGGCAGCGCTCTGCAGACAATGACACTGCCAGACCATTGATCTTAGCTTTCCCAGACCTCAGAAATGTGAGCAAGAAGTTGTTCTTGTGCGTAAGTTACTCAATCTAAGGAATTTTGCTATAATGGCTAAACAGAATGAGACATTTTTCAACATGCCTTATATCACTGTATCTAAAATTGATGCCCTCAGTTCACAATTACTTAGCAACACATTCTGGGATTAACTGGGGTCTCTACATCATTGCCCAATCATGGCTACATAATTTATACTCGTGCAAAAGAATGATTCATATCGTGTGATCTCTCCTAGCTCCTTAACCATATGGAATAATACAGAGTCAATATATGATTATTCACAGCTCATTAAAATTCTTATATGATAGTATACAAATCAAATATTGAGATTCTACAGTTCTTCCGCTGATTAGAAATAAGATACCTAACTTTTCTGTGTTTTTTTCTCTTCCCATTAAACTGCAATAATAGGTATCTCACAAAGATTCCAAAAGAGTCAATCAGATAAGGCTCACATTCTGTGGCATATGACTGATACTTACTGGGTTTTTTTTCCAATGGAGAACTTATATTTTACATTAATGTAAATATCATAATGTGAAAGCAACAGTTGAATTGCAGTAATCAGGAAACAAAATATCACAATAAAGAAAGAATACATTGTACTACTGTGATACTGAACCAATTTTTTAAATGTTTTTCTATGTCACCTACTCATGAATTCCCTTAAAGTGTGTCTCTATCTAAGATCTTTTCCTGCAAAACAAAAATAAGGGAGGGAAAAGGCAAGGCAGAAGGTGAGATACATTTAATAATATACCACAAATTGAAAAGAAGAGAGAATTAAAGATGAAGCATGATGCAGAGGTTTGCTATGAAGAAGCAATTAAGCTGGCTTGAAGAAGTCCCTGGTCAGATTAAAGGCAAATGCAGTTAAAAATTGGAAAATATGAGTCACAAGTACAATAATAATGTTCTCTAAGCATTCTGTCCATGATGGAACTAGAGGAAAAAAAGCATTTAGGAGAAATTACAGAGTTGAAATGCTGCATTGAAGTATGAAATTAATACCAATATATTCCTGCTCCTTTTCAAGGACAACTCATTCTCAGAGTCAGCGAAAGGACCGCTGTCATAGCGATCAAAACCTAGCATCCATCTTCCTTTAGAAAATCCATTTTCCCATATGGATCTCCCCCACTCCTTCTACAGCACACCTAAGAATAAATCTCAGAGGCAAAGAGATGAGTAGGCACCCAGCATGTCCCAGCTGTTCAGTTCTCTATTCCCCAGGATAGAGATAGAACCAGCCAGCATGGCAGAGGGAACACCCTGAAGACTTCAGCATCATTATCTCTGAAGCCAAACGATAGCCAGAGACCACACTGGAATCATTACACACACACACACACACACACACACACACATGAAAAAGTGTGGATTGGCTTACCAGCCCAGCTACCACCCAAGAAAACATCTAGGCCTTTGAGTTGGCACACTGTAACATCTGCCCCACCTATGACATGCTAGAGCTCATGAAAAGATGGGTCCTAAGGAACCATAGCCGCAGTATTTCCATGACTCAGACCAACAGCAGGATATCAGAGGAAAATTTCGGTGAAGGTTCAGTATCGATGGTGTACCAAAAGCCAGAGGCCTTGACCCCAGACCAACTACTCATTACAATGAACATTTGCGAGTAAAGCTGTTTGGACCAAAGGATATACTATGTGACACACCTCAGCTCCTAAAGCCACTACAAATGGCCATGTGATGGAAAAGCAAGAAAGACAGGCAAATAAAATATTTTTCTTTTTCTTTCTTTTTTTAAATTTTCTTATTTTCTAGGAAGGCTACAAGGGTTGAGGGTAGACATGGAAAGACTGAGAAATGAGTGGGGTTGAGGTGCATGATGGAAAACTCCCAAAGAATCAATAAAAATTACGTTAAAAAATACTTAAAGCACTCTTTCCAGCAACTGTTACCAGTGCTTAGTGTTTGCATACTTCATACTCTGTGGCTCCAGGACAAAGTCTATATTCACTGCCATGGTGAAATGTCTGTTTTCAGCTTCCCTGGCCCTATGTAATTCTCCATCCCTGACTTGAAAATGTTTTAAAATGAAGTGAAGGAAATCGTAAAACTCCCTAGAGATATTATTGCTGGTTTTTTGCTCTGATGGCTGTCACCTTAATGCAAGTTCTAATAAACCCAGACCTGAAGCTTGTCAGCTGCTCCCTAATATGGATGCCAGCCTCTGAGCTGCTAAGTGTAATGCCACAATAACATCCTCCTATGCCCACAGCCTCCTTGGCTAACTCTTCCTACAACCTCTCCTCCAACTTCCACTTTCTTCTTCAGCAGTATGTAGTTGGTTCCTCGCCATAGCTTTTCCCCTTCCAAGCCCTAAATCGTTGTGCTTATCATCCTCTGGATTGTAACAAACTCCTGTCTCTTCACTTTCTCTTCTCGTCAAACCACAGCTCTCTGCCTCCGGAAGCTGCCTGGGACTCATCTTTAGTAACAGTGCATTTCCTCTTTTCTGTGCCTTAGATTGGAGTCTGAAGAGCCCATGAAGAGCTCTAGAGTATCATGCATTTGCTTTGATGGTTCTCACCATGCGCTTGCAAACACCTGCGTGGAGACCACCTAGGAAACTTGCTGAAAGTGAAGATTCTTCAGCTTCAACTTTAGAGACATTGCTCAGAATCTTTGGAATAATAATCCAAACCTCTTATCTTCCTAATATTCTCCCCAGGTTGCATGTATACTTAATCCAAGACACATTAGACTACTCCAGCATCCTTCTATGATAGTTAATGACATAAGCTTATAAAAATATACTGTTCCCTCTTTAATTTGTTTAGCTTTTATAAAATGAGTGGGGGAGGGGTGTGCACTATTTTCCCCATAAGGTCTAAGAACTAAGTCATTCATCTAAAGTCATACAAGAAGCAGCCATGGCAGGACTCACGTTCAGTTGTGACTGAGACTCAGAGAAATGTTTGCATAGATGTGAGGACTGCAGAAGAGAGAACATGGCAGACTTGGTGTGGTTGGACATGACCAGCTGCATTTACAAGTTCACAGTCTATGATGAAGCAAGGCATTTGCAGGCTGGCTTTCAGCCAGAGAAGGAAGAAGCTGCAAGCACTTGGTGTGTTCATGGAGCTACTGAGCCTGAATCACTCAGGGAAAACATAATGCCCGCATTCTAATGACAACAGACTCTTCTGATCCTGTGAAATCCATATCCTTGAGTCTTCCAGACACTTCTCTGGAAGTAGAGCACTTCAAATGAACTGCGAAAGAAGACATCATATCTAGCTCAGCAAGTGTTTTCAACAGGGTCTTCATTCCTGGTAGAAGGTATGTCTGCGACGATAAAGACATCTGTCACCTCTTCGAGGGGACACCCTTTTAGTAATTCCTTTTCAGAAAATTGAAAACTTGGACTCAAAAATATGAACCAGGCTTGCCCAGCATATCCCCAAGAGTCTAAGGAAAGCAACCCTTCTGAAGACAGAACATCTCCCTAAATCTTATTTTGCGCACACATTGTCTCTCCTGCATCGCTCCTACCCAAAGTGTCTTTTTTTAGGTTGTATAAACACTATCAATTGAAACACAGAAGAAAACAAAGGAAATTTGATGTGTTTCAGTAAGTCAGTCTGTGGATACATGTACACAAATGTTTTCAGTCTGTGGATACATGTACACAAATGCTTTCAGTCTGTGAATACATGTACACAAATGTTTCAAGCCAAAAATGGCCCAAACCTTTGGCTTGGTGTGAATTAATACATGGGAATGAGTGACTAGTACCTGGAAAGTGTTTCAGGGACCAGGAAATCTTATTTCCTTCTAAGGTAGAAGTGAAGTCATGATGTCCCTGCGAAGTTTCTCCTTTCCCACAGAGTGAGGAGGACTTCACCCTGTTCCATCCCCACTCCCTGTACCTGAGCACTGTCCTCACAGGACAGCAAAGAAAGGCAGTTCACAAGCAGTGACCTAGGGAACTACGGATTTGGGGGTAAAACAGGGCTCTAATTACGGCAAATCTTGGCATTTATGCTCTGCTGGATGCTCTTTCTCTTTATGTTTTAATTTTCTTATTCATGGGTTTGGTGTCCTTTGTTTATTTCTTTGAATTCGGTGAGTTTCTTACTTTTTCCTATACAGAGGCCTGCTGAGCACTATTTTTTTTTCTATACGTGGGCCAGTGAGTCCTAGTCTTAAAATAGCGATCAGCTTTCTTTCTTATACCAGCCAAAACCACCTGCCCGAGGGTGGTACCACCCACAGTGGCCCAAGCTCTCCCAAATCAAACGTTAAACAAGAAAACGCTCCCACAGACATGCCCACAACCAACCTGATCGAAGCATTTCCTCAGAGTAGGTTCCTCTTCTCAGCTAACTCTTATTGGTGTGAAACCGATGAAACCAATCAGCACAGATTATCTCTCTAATGTCTAGGAACTAGAGGTCAGGAAATGAAGACGCTTGTCCGGCACACATACAGTATATGCAATATGGCAGTTAAGTGCCGTGCCCAGGATATACACAATAAGGATGAAACTGAAATTTTTCCAACACACTCCAGCAAATATCTCATCCACTTTCTGCCCTCCTGCCTTCCTCAATTCACTGAGCGTGCACAGACAGAGACCTGTGCTCAGGAGTGGTTTAACAATCCCATTTCAAAGCACACTATTTCCCACGTTTTTGATGCTATTACCCAAGTGTTATTCTGCTTCTGCTTTTAAATGCGCCAAGTCCTTCAAAGTATCTAGAAAGATTAGCTATGTGATGTAACAACTTGTTTGCCATTGTACACGGCAGCAGGAACTAAAATGACCCGGGTAGCAATCATGACAACCACCTGAGATGTCTTCTACATGTGACCATCTGAACCTTCTATGATTCCTTACCCACTTCCATGTCTCTGCCTTTAGACCAGTATACAAATACAGGCATGTGTAATGCTTTAAAATAGCCCAAAGAAATTCATATCAAAATGAGATTTACAGGAAATAAGGGGCTGCGGTAACCATTGAAGACTGCCCTTGTCTGGCCCTTCAAGCTCCTAAGGATACTCTATACTCTATTGATTTCACAGGCCAGTCATTCCTGGCATACTATGCCTAGTCTAAGAAAGAAGCAGTGTCCTTGGGAGGCTGTATGAAGCTTCACCTAGGCTGGGCAGAACTAGAATAGGCCCTCAGAGGCCACTTCCAACCTTGGCTCATTGCCATGGGAGAAGGAAGAGTTTTTTTACTGCTTCAAGGCCTGGGCATCTGTTGCAAGGACTCACCTACTATCCTGGGGCTGGAAGACAGGGGCATCAGGGGCATCGTGCTGGCTACAGGGACTGATTTGGGAGTTTTCCTCCATATCTTTCTATACTATTTTAAAAAGAGAGAGAGAGAGACCTGGCTGTTGTGACAGTGAAGACCATGAGGTGCTATGTGGACACAAACTTCCCTGCCAATTTGAGAAGCTTTTGCTTAAATCTAACAAAAGCATAGAAAGAAATGAACCTAAATGGCAGAAAACATATTATTTTCCATAACAGAAAGAAAAGTACCTATTTTCTAGAACAGCTGACCACCCTGCCTCCCCATATCATCAGGGACCTAGGGGCTTTCTTTTCATGACTCTCTTTCTTGGGGATGGCAAATTGCCACAAACATTCCAAGAATGAATCCAGACATGGCAACAAGCCACATATTTTCCAGAAAGCAAGGCAAGCACTTCACTACCTGCCTGTAGCCTCAGTCCCTCCCTTCCTTTTCTCTTGAGACACAGTCTCACTAAGTTGTTCAGATTGTCTTTATGGTGGTTTGAAAGAAAATGGCCCCAAAGGGAGTGGCGCTAACGGGAGGTGTGACTTTGTTGGCCCAGGTGTGGTCTTGTTGTAGGAAGTGCGTCACTGCAAAGGTGTCCTCAGGCCTCATGTAAGATCAAGCCACGCTCAGTGAGACAGATCACTTAGTGTTGCCTGCAAGATGTAGTTCTCTCAGCTCCTCCTCCAGCACCATGTCTGCCTGCACGCCACCATGTCCCACATGATGATAAAAGACTAAATCTCTGAACCTGTAAGCCACCACAATTAAATGTTTTCTTTTGTAAGAGTTGCCATGGTCATGACGTCCCTTCACAGCAAAAAAAAAAAAAAAAAAAAAAAAAAAAAAAAAAAAAAAAAAAAAAAAAAAAAAAAAAAAAAAAAAAAAAAAAAAAAAAAAAAAAAAAAAAACCCTAACTAACATACCTTTGAACTAGCTTTATAACCCAAGCAAGCACTGAACTTTTTAATCCTTTTGTCTCAGTTTCCCAAGCAGCTAGGATCAGTGGACTATGTCATCAGGTCTATATTGTTGCGACTTTTTAAAAATTCAAACTAAAAATACTTTGTGGGCAGGTGAGGAAAAGGGAGCCAAACTCATTCTTCTGTGTGCTGACGTCCAGGTTTGCCCACACCATTTGCAGCAGACACTGTCTTCTCTCCAGTCATTATATATTTTTTTGCTTCTTTGTCAAAAATCAGGTAACTGTATTTTTGTGAACTTAGATCTGTCTTATAGTCTACTCCAGTAATCTGTCTGTCTATTTTTATGCCAATTCCATGATATTTTTTATTACTATTATTCGTAGTATAGCTTGAAATAAGGTATGGTGATGCTTCCCACAGTTTCCTTTTTGGTCAGGATTGTTTAGCTACCTTGGCCTTGAGCGTTTCCATATAAATTTCAAAAGATTTTATTCTATGTTTATAAAGAATGTCTCTGAGACTTTGAGATTCCTTTGAAACTATAGATTGCCTTTGGTAAAATGCCCATTTAAGGGAAGGAACTCACAAGGCCCTAACACATCCTGGTGATCTGTGCAGAAACAACAGAGGGGGTAAGTATGAAATCCAATTGTGTACTCATTGGTGAACCCATCAGTTTCTAATGGCTAGGTCTAAACACCCAGTCACATAGACAGCACTGATTTAATTTCATATGATGTTAAACAAAACCAAAACTAATAAATGGGAGAAAGAGATTCAGGGGTAGGGGAGTGCTTGAAGAGAAAATGGGAAAGGGGATCAAAACACAGTGTAGATGCATGAAATATGAAAAAAATTAATAAGAAAAAACTTCCAACGATTTCTCTACAAGAGTTCTCTTCTTATCTCACTGGCCAGAGGCAAGCAGCGTCCCATTCCTGGGCCGTCATGTCAGCACAGTGCTCTCTGTGCCCTGTAAGAGCTCGTCTTCCAGGGCAATGACAGCTTCCATCATTCATCGCAGGGGGCTTTACAAGTTGCCGTCTCATTTCTACCACTCTTTAAATTTTTAAATGAGCGCCTAGTTTTAGAGAACATGCAAAGAAGAGCTTATGGTTAAAAATCAAGATATTGTTAATGGTTATAAATTCAAATCAAGGGGTGTTCTCCTTGGTGCTCCAAAAGCTATGATCGCCTGGCAAATTAACCTAATGAGAAACTCAGCAGAAAGCTCCATCCTAAACTCCAATTTTCTCACTGTTTTGGACCAGTGGGGAAAAGAGAGACATAGGTCAAGCGTGGTGGAAGATTTTGCGAAAGAGAAATGGGGGGAGGGGAGAGACCTAGGCCGTTCACTGAAGAACACAACCAGAAGGAGAAACTAGTCTTTACACTGCCAAGAGAGACTTGAAACAAAGGGTTCTTTTGGAATTCTAGACTACGCTTAGAAATTGATGGCTCCTTGATGCTTAAAATAAGAATAGAGAATGAAAAAGAAAAAAATATAAATTGTGTGACAGGATTTTTTTAAGTATCTTCTCATTAGCTAGAAGTATTGAGTGTCTTCTGTTTTTATGTAATTAGGTCTAATACTGAATTATATTACATCAATATTAGAGAACCAAGGTAGGATGACCACCATAAATTCAAAACTGGCTTGGGTTACATAAGAAGCTCCAGGACCAGCCTGAACTGTACAGTGAGATCCTGTCTCTAAATAAACTAGGTAACATCTCATTCATTGTGCTATGGTGCTTATAATATAAATATGACTGGAAGAACAAATGCAGCTGAACTGTTTAGGTGCATTGGCAGGTCTAGATTTGGCACAGAAGCTTGCTTCTCACTAAATGTGTGACTTTGAGTGTGTCAGCTCCTACCTCTGAACCTCAGCTTCTTTCTGAGCAAAACTAAGGACCTCAATAGAGACTTAAATTTATTTTGTAAAAATTAATAAGCTGGCATACATGAAGGTTCCCTGTGAGCATTGGTTGGTGTTCTTTTCTAGGGTATCAGATCCAGTGATGCCACACAATCTTGCCTCTATTCTGACCAGACAGTATGAAGGCAAAAATGCAAGGCTCTTCTCATATGTGAAGTCGCCATCTGTTTGGCTGATCTGTGACGTACCAAGGCTCTGTGGCCCCAATGAGTCTGCAGGGCACAGATATTTGGCATGTTTCTCACTACGGGAAATCTCATACCACTATACGGGAAGTCCCGTGGTGATTTGTTTCAGAAGGCACTGGAGCACGGTGACACGGTGACAGTTTGGGAGAAAGGAATGAGTTTTTATGTTGTTTACAAAAGAATAGAATGACCCCAACTGTGCCATAACTCAGCAGATTGAAATGTTTACTGCAGGCTTCCAGAGTCCTGAAACTCGTCTCAAGGAATCTTCAGAAGCTGATCATGAAATGTCATTTACCTCACACTCTTCCTCATGATGGTATTAAAACTTCAGGGGATTCATCGTGTTTTCCAACAGGTAAACAATTTATTTATGCCTGTTCCCCTGGTCTGACAACAGCATTAAACTAAATTAGATAAATGAGATTCACAGATAAACACATGGATGCTTATCCATTTATCACTGTTTCTCACTTTGGTTAGAATGATTAAAACAATGCCAGTGTGTCTTCGGAGCAGAGAAACTTCTAGAAATAGCACCACCTTTCCAGAGTTCTATAAGACTTATAAGGCCATAAAGGAAGCCTCTACTCATCGGTAGCTCCTCTGATATTTTTTGGTTTATAGAACCAATGCTTTGTGGCTTTCTTACTCTGTGTAAGTTAGGCAGCTCAGGGCTCGGAGGGAGGAGGGCTGGAGATCATGCTTGTCTGCCCGTGTTCACAGATTATGGAATCATGAAAGTGACCGAAAATGCTTCTGCCCAATGTACCTTACAAATTACTTCACTGGGAGCTGGAGCAATGCTTCATTGGTTAGGAGCATTTACTGCTCTTGTAGAGAGAACCTAGTTCAGTTCTAAGTCCCAGTGTGGTGGTTTACATCCATCTTTAACTCCAATTTCAGGGAATCCTTTACTTTCTTCTGACTTCCACAAGCACCAGGCACAGATGTAGTATACATACAGACATACAGACAGAATACCCATACAGATAAAACAAAAATAAAGCATTCAAGAACTTTTTTTTGTATTATTGAAGGTTGATTGAAGAATTTCACTTCCTCGGAATACACACAATAAACTTCAAATTTCTGGAACTGATGTCTTTCTGATGTTATGTTAAATACCGTTTCCTAGTAATAACATTTCAGGGAGATTTCAGAAGTCCCTAGTCCATTTTAATTTCATAATCCCTTTTAAAATTCTCTCTTTGTGCCCTTTGAAGGTTAACAGGTCAGAATGTCTGACTTTTTATGTATGTTTCCGTTGTCCAGGCTTTAGCACTTAAGCCAAGAAGAGGGATGAGTGCTTGACAAATTGCTCCTCTCATGGTTGTCTGAAACAATAATAATAATTACTATTCACTCTCCTAGTCCTCTGGAATCCAGGACTAGGATTACCTGAGTTTACCGAGTGCTTTTGCTCAGTACCACATGTAGAACTATAGTGAAGATGCTTGCAATGACCCAGGGTCTGCTTTCTCAGTGGCTCACTCACGGGACTGCAGTGTTGTTTCTGGTAACCAGCAGGAGGTTCTCTTTACATGGGACATTCCATAAGATTTCTTGAGTGTCCTTGTAGCAGAGTGTGTGGCATCTATAGAAACAACAATTATAAATCCAAGGGAGAAGTCATAATGCATTCTTTAGTGTTTCCATTAAAATGTAACCATGGCTTCCCCCATCCCCTTTTCTTCTCTCTAACCTATCTCATGTGCTTTCCCTACCCCTTGCTTGCTCCCTCTTTCAGGAATATAATGCATTTTATGAGTTAGTTTTGGAGGCCTTGTGTTGTTGTTTTTTTCTTCTTGATATTCTAATAACTCTTCTTTTAGTGGGGGAAGGAACTACACAAGATTGCAATCACTAGGCAATACCAGGGTTGAAGGAGGGCAAACAGTTCATCTATGTGAGTTTCTACTTTTCCTTCTGTTTATGTTCCCACTGAGGCCAGCACACTCAGACTATCAGTGTCTTCTGTATGGCAGGCACATATGCTAAATGTCTGCCATTTATAGCAAATGTTTGAGATAAACCAACTTCAAAAGGAGATTTATCTTGGTCCAGAGTTATGAAAATTTCACTTCATGACCGGTTGGCCCTGTTGCATTTGGGACTCTGATGAAACAAAGATTTACCACAGAGCTTGCAGTAGAGCAGATCCACTTGCCTTGAGGAATTAGAGAGGAAGAGGAACAAACCAGGTTTTCAAGAACTTACTTCCAGTTCTCTAAGGATGTACCACCACCCACTTCTTAGAGGTTCCACAACCTCCCCACAGCACCTCTTTGGGAAAGAGCAGCCTTTGGGAAACATTTTAAGTCCAAGTATAACCGTAGTCTAATGATGGATACCATTTGGGGTTTATGTTTTGTGAAGCCTCCATACTCAAAATCTCTGAACATCGAGGACTTGATTCTGCTGCACTTTCTTGCTCACTCATTTCCCATCATCCACCCACACACAGTGCCTTTTGCTGTTAAGATACATACATGCAAAAGGTACCCTTCTTGGGTGGAGAAAGAAAACTTGTTCACTCTTCCTTCTGTTATATCCATTCAATCTTAGAAATTATGGCTTCTTGGCACATCACATGTCGATATACGGGTACCTCACTGTTACCCCACTTCATGATTACAGTGCATCTCTCCTACACCCTACCATTTGTTCTCAAAAACTGCTGCCGTCTATGCCCACTAACACTGACGATGATCACAGAAGTTTCGGTTTGAAGTTTTACACAAATTTCCTTTAGGTTTTATTTCAGGTAGCAACATGCATTCTGCACATGATTATCTTGAATGCTGGGGACTCAAATTTAATCAAGCCACAACAAGTTTCTAAAATGATGGACCAATTATCTTCCTCAAGATTGTCAATTATGAAGCCTATGAATAATTCCTCCTTAACCAAAGCTTTATTTCACCTTGACATCGGTCTTCGGTTTGCTTCAGCTTATCTTTAATTCCTCTTAAAGGGCAAGTTACTGTGAATTTAAATGCCAAGAACATTTTATAAAACTTTGCCTTAAAATAAAGTACATATAAATTTCACTATAGTTAACTTTCAACAATTTATTTTAAAAAAAGAGCTAAAGGCCAACATATTGGACTCAAACTTGTAAGATACTCCAAATTTAAGAAAACTATTATTTTTCAGCCTTGCTGTCTTGGTTAGTGTTTCTATTGCTTTGATGAAACACCATGACCAAAAAACAAATTGGGGAGGAAAGGGTTTCTGTGGCTTACACTTCAGCATTGCTGTTCATCACTAGAGGTCATCAGGACAAGAACTCAAACAGGGCAGGATCCCAGAGGCAGAAGCTGATGCAGAAGCAGATGCTTACTGGCTTGCATCCCAAGACTTGTTCAGCCCACCTTCTTATAGCACCTAGAATCAAGAGTCCAGGGATGGCACCACCCACTATGGATTGGGACCTCCCTCCCGATTGATCACTAAATTAGAAAATGTCTCACAGCTGGATCTTATTGCAGCATTTCCACAACTGAGGCTTCTTCCTCTGATGACTCTATTTTGTGTCAAATTGTCACACAAAAGCAGCCAGTACAGTTGCTTAGTAAGAATTAATGATTATTCTTTTGTCATGGATAGCCTGATCATTTGTCACAATGATCAGCATAAAGATCCAGAACACTGTTTTCCTTTCTCTTTACTTGTTACTGTCTTTATCATTCCTAGAAGGAATGGGCATTTTATAACAGAGAATAAAGTGTAGAGTACATAAATAGGAAGAAAATGTGTCATCAGTGTCTTTGGTAAGGTTTCTATTGCTGTGATAAAACACCATGACCAAAGCAACTTGGGAGGGAAAGGGTTTATTTGGCTTACTCTTTCATATCACTATTCATCACTGAAGAAAGTCAGTACAGGAACTCAAAACAGAGCAGGAACCTGGGGACAGGAGCTGATGCAGAGGCCCTGGAGGAGTGCTGCTTACTGGCCTACTCCCTCTGACTGGCTCAACCTGCTTTCTTATAGAACCCAGGATCACCAGCCCAAGGGTAGCCCCACCCACAATAGGTTGGGCCCTCTCCTGTCAATCACTAATTAAGAAAATGCCTAGAGTCCTGCCTATAGCCCAATTGCTCTCTTTTTAATTTGTTTATTTTACACCCTGACCGCAGTTTCACCTCCCTTTTTTACTCCCACTCCACCCCCTAATCTGTTCCTCCTCCATTTCTGTTCAGTAAAGGGCAGGCACCCCATGAATGTCAACAAAACATGACATATCAAGTTTCAGTAAGACTAAGCACTTCCCCATATAGTAAGGATGGGCAAGGCAATCCAATATGAGAAGTAGGGTCACAGAAGTCAACAAAGGAGTTAGAGACAGCCCCTGCTCACACTGCCAGGAGTATCACAAGAATACCAAGCTACACAACTGTAACATATATATATATATATACATATATATATAAAAGGCCTAGATCAGTCTCATGCAGGCTCCCTGGTTGACAGTTCAGACTCTGTGAACTTCTATGAGCCTAGGTTAGTTGATTCTGTGGGTTTTCTTGTGATGTCCTTGACCCTCTGGCTCCCACAATCCTCCCTCTCTCTTTTCAGCAGGATTTCCCATGGGTCTTTGCATCTGTTTCCATCATTTTCTGGATAAAACACTTAAAATTAAGGAAATGCTCGACATCCTTAGCCATCAGCAAAATGCAAATCAAAACAACTCTGAGATTCCCATATTGGTCAGTCTTATTGAGATATTATCTCACCCGAGGCTTCCTCCTGTCCAATGACTCTAGCTTATGCCAAGTTGATATAAAACTAGCATTTTTGCATCATTAAACAAATACTACACTCTATAAACAAATGTAACACATCTCAAACTATATTCCATAACAGACTTTGAAGATACACCTTGCACGAGTTTCACTCTACTTTTCTTAAAAATAGCCCAGTGGCATCACTTTCAACCTGCCCACCCACTCACAGGCAAGATGACACCAAGCCTTAAAATCTTCCTCCCTCGGTACCCGTTGCCCTATCTTCTTCTTCTGGCCTTCAAGTATTCTTCTGTATGCCTTGACACCAGTGTTAATCTTTTTGCTTTAAATCAGATCAAGCTTCTTTATCACTGGGCCCTTTAGATCAGGTGCTCAGAACATCCATCCTTTGGCAGCCAGCCATTACCTCTCTTGACTCAATTGCCCTTTCTTCTGCCCTGGGATGGCCTCATGCTTAGTTAGGATTCTTAGGCTACAAAGATTGGAACTTCCTTTTAAGAAGTATAAACACTCTCCCAACATATTGTTGCTTTCTTATTCACTACACCTTATGAACCCATACTTTTTACTTCAAAAAAAAAAAGAAAAAAAAAGAATTGATTCTTTATGATGCTTCTCTCCACCAGCTGCACACAATATAGGTGAAGCTTGAACGAACTGTGAGACTGGCCTGTTCTCTAAATCATTATCTCCTGAGGATCCTCATTCTGTGCCGTCACAAACTGTCAAAGACCATGTCTGTACGGCCATAAATTAGAAACGAGTAAAATGAGGCCATCACTTGAAGCCAAGCCTTTGTCTTTTTCAAATCAGCCACTTTATTTTCTCCTGTGAAGTCTGATCTGCCTCCTTCAAATATAAGGAGACAAGAAGCAGCCTAGAAATAATTTGGCTTTTTTTTTTTACTTGATGAGCAAACTCTTTAAAAACTCTAAAACAAAAGATGGAATTTCAAAACTACCTTCAAAATTAGCCCCCAATTCCTTCTGTAGAATACAGTAGAATTTTGGTGATCAAGGACAACTTGGGTTTGAGTTTGTTTGTTTCTTTGTTTGTGTTTGTGAAGTAAAAAATTAAAATGGCACAAAGAAGGTGATGGAAAGGCACCCTTAATCCCACTCTGATGCTGTATCAATCAGGAGGCATCAGCTACTCACAATGGCAGGAGGTAACACAAACTGGAAACAATAATCCATCAAAATTTGTTGAGAATTTTTCCTGTAACCAGAACTATTTTTTACAGTTAAAGGAATTCCTTCAAGAAAGGAAATATCCAAACCCTGACCCCCACATCACCTGTAACTTTTTGAGTCAAGACAAACAACATAATAGACAGAATACAGAATTGAACGGACAACTCAATTCTTCAGGAGGTACCTGACTTTCTGGGATGAATAAGGTTACCAGTCCTAGTGCTCAGACAGCAGATGCTGTGAAGATCCTTATTTGTAGAAAACACATGACCCCCATGTGCCCGCACCTCTACCGTTTGTCCCCACTTCCAGTAACTTCTCTTTTCTTTCTCCGAAAACTTCCAATGTCTTTTCTTTGTAACACAACTAACAAACAAGTCACTGCAATAGAAACTGTTGTTCCTAAGTTTCTAGACATCTCCAAACTTCAGGAAGAACTTCCTACTTGTGATTTCAAGGGCTATTCTCAACAGTCATTTGAAGACTGGTGGTCCCGTTTCATGCATGAGGAAACTAAGGGGCACAGACTTTGTTTTCAAAGGCAAATCAGGGACCTAGAAAGATTTTTAGCAATTTAAATTTAAAAGTCTTGATTCCCATCCCTAAAAACACAGTAACTTACTTTGTTTTACACTATCAGTCTTTGGGTAAAACTATCTTACCCAAGGAAATACATGCTTGATCCGGCAAGACAAGAATCAAATCTACCTTCACTCTCCAAAACCATGTTATAGCTCTGGATCCTTGCTCACAAAGAACACTCATTTCTGTCTCCTGCTGTCCCTTGAGCCTCATTGGGGAAGCTGGCCACATACACTCGCATGGGATCACTGCATGAGGGCTGCACCCTACACATGAGTTTCATCAACTCCAGACTTAGAAGTAAAGTTCCAGTTTCTTCTGAAATGATTGGGAAAGGCTCGTATCATGCTGTCAATATTTTATTGCAAAACCAGAAAAGAGAAAGAATCCCATAGCTTCCTAATGAAAAGAAATGTCTAACATCTCTAGAAAACGGATTTCCTGGTGAACTAGGATTTTACTTTGGTGTTCTAAATGTCCTAGGTCAGTGAATTAACAAGGAGACAACCGGACTTGGGAAGGACCACACTGAGCTGTCACCATATATTCTCACGCCCTCACCAAGGACACATGAATACAGGAGAAATCGCACCTGATATCTCAGACTTCCCTTCTTTGCCTAATTTTGCCACCTAGAGGCAAAATTGACTTTTAAAAAATTGTATTAAGGCACAATATATGCCAGAGAAAGCACTTTAAAACTTTAGTAATGATGAGTCATCTAAAGATCTTGGTGAAATACAGATCATGACTCAGAAGGGCTTGGACTTGATCTCACATTCAGATGCTAGTCCCTAAATTCAACCACCATATTGTTGAAATGGGAAGTTACCTCTCCTACAAAAAAAGGTAGGTAACTAAGTCGTATAGGACACAGTCAGTTGCCAACCAGAACAGAGAGTGAACTGGTTCCTGGGAGCAGGGGAGGGCCCTTTTAACACGGGTTTGTTTAAAATGTGTAATAAATTGAAGGTGTATCTATATTACGGACAATTACCAGGAGCGCCCTGGTCCACTGAAAAATACAAGCTGTTTTCCTGGAGCTATTAACTGGGAAAGATAAGCAACTCAAACCCCAATTGCTACACTATTTGGCTAGAACCACAGTATGAAGATTGGCATATAGGCAAAAATAGGAACTCCCTGTAAAACTTGGAAATGAGGTGCCACATGCCAGCATGTATTAGGAAATTAATATAGTCAGGGAGTTAAACTCTCACTGAACTGAAACACAGATGGAGAGTCACCTTAGGAGAAGAGAGACTCTACAAAGCCCCCAGCACCTGTCTCGGTCTAATTAGAGGGGTTGTAACATCTAAGGAAAAGAAGCTGGCCGGCATGGAGGCTTGCAAAGGCTAATCACAGCGTCTGGCTTTGAGTCTGTTTACAGGAGAGAAAGCCCTAGTTCAAAAGCCTAAGGAAGCTGGCATAAACTGCACCTACCCTCATCATAGGAAAGTCGCATCTACAGGGCAGAGCTGGAAGACTAGCTTGTGCTCCAAGTCTTGCTGAGAGAATAAGATTTTTCTAAGCCAAAAGACCATGGTTTATTTATACAAAGTCAGCCTTGGTACCACAGTTTGAAGAAACACTATGTGGCTCACGAAATCTAAACTATTTCCTGTCTGACTCTTAGGAGAGGAAATTTCAAAACTTTATAAAAACTTTCAGCAGTGGAATTGGTTCATCTCACTTTGCTTCCATACCGCAGAAGTAAACTTCTGGTTTCTAATTATGTTTAACAGGTCGGACAGACAGCAACAGAAAGTGTCTCACTCAGCTCTTGGTTATTTCTATGTATTTCTAGCCTACTTCAGGGGTTACTTTTTTCCCCATAGCGTCTAGGAGCCTGCCCTATCTGAATCATTTCCATGAGTAATATTCCATTTTTAATATGCCTGTTAAAAAGAAAATTTTAAAAAAATCACTTCCCTAAGCTTAGAAGGCAAACAGCTTCGCGTGTCAATTGTGGGCTTCTTACTCCTTCTGGAAAAGATCGTTGGAAGTTAAAGGAGATCAGCAGGCCAGGACCCAAAGCTGCACTTCACAGGGTTCTGTTTACTTTGGTTGTCATAGGAACAAGACCAAAATCTGCCTTGCTCCCACCTGGGGAGCCAGACAGTCTCTGCAGCTTTCCATGTTTTATGATGATGTTTCATTTCTGCTTCATATCAGGTTTCTAAACTTGACTTTGTCTTTTATCTCCTTCTGTGTTTTTATTTGAATCTGACATCCTCCTGTGTTGGGGACAGATGGGTAGTAGCATCCTGGTGTGAGCAGACGACCCTGTGTTAGTTACAAATTCCTTTCAGTGATTCCCAGCAGGATTCATTTGTTTGTTCTAAATTACTGGATATGTTATCATCGTATAAGCAACATTTTTTGAACATGCACTACAGTGTTGGCACCATGATCTAGCTTAGTAATCTGCAGATAACATGTACATAACCTTGTTACCCTTGTAGAGTTCAGCTAAAGGTGAACTTCACTGTTCGACAATTCACCCCAGAGATTAGAAAATGATGGACAATCTTGTCTACTTCCAATATCCAGGAGGATAACTATATGTTTTTCTTTGGATTCACCTTCCTATTTAGCTTCTCTAGGATCACAAATTATAGGCTCAATGTCCTTTATTTATGGCTAGAATCCACTAATGAGTGAGTACATACCATATTCATCTTTTTGGGTCTGGACTTGGGGGTGGGTTTGGGGTAGGGGTAAGAGGAGATGGAGAGAGAGAGAAGTGAGAAGGGGACGATGGGGAGAGCTTGGGGGAATGGGATGGTTGGGATGGAGGAAGAGTGGACATGGGAGCAGGGAAGTATATATCTTAATTAAGGGAGCCATTTTAGGGTTGGCAAGAGACTGGATGGTAGAAGGGTTCCCAGGAGTCCAAGGAGATGTCCCCAGCTTGTTCCTTGAGCAGCTGAGGAGAGGGCGCCTGAACTGGCCCTATCCTATAGCCACACTGATGAATATCTTGCATATCACCATAGAACCTTCATCGGGCAATGGATGGAGATAGAGACAGAGACCCACATTGGAGCACTGGACTGAGCTCCCAAGGTCCAAATGAGGAGCAGAAGGAGAGAGAACATGAGCAAGGAAGTCAGGACCATGAGGGATGCACCCACCCACTGTGACGGTGGGGCTGGTCTACTAATGGGAGCTCACCAAGGCCAGCTGGATTGGGACTGATGGAGCATGTGATCAAACCGGACTCTCTGAACGTGCGGACAAGGAGAGCTGACTGAGGAGCCAAGGACAATGGCACTGGGTTTTGATTCTACTGCATGTACTGGCTTTGTGGGAACCTAGTCTGTTTGGATGCTCACTTTCCTAGACCTGGATGGAGTGGGGAGGACCTTGGACTTCCCATAGGGCAGGGAAACATGACTGCTCTTTGGACTGGAGAGGGAGGGAGAGAGAGGATGGGGGAGGGAAATGGAAGGAGGTAAAAATTTTTAATAATAATAATAAAATAAAATAAAAAAATAAAAGAAAATGATGGACAAATTGACACTTCCCCATTAAGCCTTACTGCCATCATGAACAATAATCAGGTTTTCCCCTTCAGTAAAATTTTGTGATACCTCTTTGCATATTAAGCCTCTCAACCCCTCCAAATTTACTTACCATCTAAGTTATTCCATTCTACTAGGTCCTCCACAATATCTTTGATAACACAGTCACAGATTAATACTTTGATAACCAACAAGAAAAAGTAAGACTTAGGTTTCACATCTACCACACTGTCACCGAGGGGCTTACTTATATTTGTATTTTGTTGCTTAATTATTACCTTCTACAAATGTAATAACAATCTCCTTCCCCCAGTGCAGCATTTGTGTGTTGTAAAAGGAGCGTGTCCCACCACCCGAAATAATTACACGGAAACTGTATTCTTTTAAACAATGCCTGGCCCATTAGTTCCAGCCTCTTATTGGCTAGCTCTTACATATTGATCTAACCCATTTCTAATATTCTGTGTAGCACCGCGAGCTGGCTTACCAGGAAAAGATCTTAACCTGCATCTGTCTGGAGTGTGAGAATCATGGCCACTCACTCACTCGGCTTCTTTCTCCCAGAATTCTGTTCTGTCTACTCCGCCTACCTAATTTTCTGTCCTATTAGGGCCAAGCAGTTTTCTTTATTTAACCAATGAAATTAACACAAAACAGAAGACTCTCCCCCATCATTTGTGAGCAGAGTGGGGAAATGGATAGGTTCCCAGCTGCTGCACCAGGTTCTTTATGAGTTTATCTGCTTCACACTGAGAACTATCCAGTCTTCAGCTTCCTTCTTAGGCAGCCCCACCACCTTCCCTCTGGGTCACTGTGGAGTTCCGCCTGTTGTCACCTTCAGTACAGCAGACTGCAAATGCAGAACCGACATTGTTTTCAGTGCTTGGCATGCTTTGAGGGGCTTATACGGCCATAGAGTTAACAGTGACATCCAGAACACTCAGTGATAACTTACCCATTTAGGGGAAAAATGAAGAGTAAAACCAGGAGGAAAGTTAATGGAAATACTGATGAATCAAATAGGATCTGTTCCAGTATTTTTCAATACAAAATAATGCAAACCTCTTAGCCATTAAATCGCAGCTAAAGACAAAGTGCTTGAAATTACCTGCCATCACTGGTATTTACTGGTGGAAACACAGGTCTTCATGGTGTAGTTTCAACTAACCTTAATGCCACCTAGTGGTCATTGAGGAAATTTAGTCTCAGAATATTGGCAGCAGCTTTAGAAATGAAGACATTATTAATATTCCTTGTGTCTTTCACATCATGCATCTCCATCCCATTCATTTCCCCATCTCTTCACAGCCACCTTCTGTCTTTGAAACCTTTGCATGACGTGAAAGACGCAAAGAATAAATAAGGAGAAAATAAAAACACAAGATGTGGGGTAGCACACACTTAATCCCAGCACTCAGACACAGAGGCAGACGGTTTTCTGTGAGTTCCAGGCCAACCTGGTCTACAAAGCAAGTTTCAGGACAGCCAGAGATGTTACACAGAGAAACCCCATCTAGAAAAAAAAATCTTTTCATGGAAGCAAGCTGGAGAGATGGCTCAGTGGATAAGAGCACTGGCTACTCTTCAAGAGGACCCACGTTCAACTCCACCCACACGGAAGCTCACAATTGTCTGTAACTTCAGTTCCAGGGGACCCAACACCCTCACACCGACATACATACAGGCAAAACACCAATGCACAGAAAATAAAAATAATTTTAAAAAATTATTAATAATAACTGCTCAGATTTATTGTCTACAGTATTCCTTGACTCTGTGCTCAAGACTATGTGAACATTTTCTAATTTCCTCTCATGCACACAATCCCACTCAACTCCCAGTCCCTCCATATCCACCCCCACCCCACCCCTGCAACATGCCTCCCAAAAAGAGAAAATTAGTTAAAAACAAAGCAACCAAAAAATGACCTTCACTCTTCCATTTCCCCACATCTCTTCATTCATCCCAGTGGCATCGGGAGCTGCCCTGTTTCACACACAGTGCACCCTTGTGTCCCATCAGCCCCACATACAAAACGTTCACTGCCATGAGTCCTTGGTCTGATTCAAGAGCTCTGGCACACCATCATCACTTGACCCTCACGAAAACTGCTCTGGGGTATCCTGCTGTTGCCCTGAGTCATGGAGATCCTGCAGTTACTATTCCACAGGACCAGTCCCTTAATATACTCCAGCAGGTCATAGATGGGGCGGATGTTAGAGTGGGCCAACCCAAGGCCCAGGATGTAGGTCTGGATGGTAACTTAGCTCATCAGTACAGGCCACTGAGACCAGCCCCATCAGTCAAGGGGCAGAGCCAGTGCTCTCTTACTCTCATGGGTGAGGGGTGGGGCCATCTCTCCCAAGTGCAGGGGGACCAACTCTCCTTCTGCAGTAACTAGCAAGGAGAAGGGCCAGCTCTCCCAGGGCCAGTAAGGACCATAGGCAGCTCAGAATGGCCTTCAGATTTCAACATGTATGGTTCCTATGACTGCCTGTGTGCCTGTGGTAACAAGGGCCATGGACATCATCATAGACCCTAACTGCAGCAGGAGCATGGGCCCAGACATGAGCCTCAGCAGTAACCTGGGCCCAAATATCACCATGACCCTGGTGAAGGCACAGACCATCCAGATCAGTATGGGCCAACATGGTCTCAGGTGGCTGTCCAGACCCTGGGCATCTGCACAGCCCCCAGTGGCAACCAGAGCCACAGACATCAACCCAGACCCTGGCTGCTGTTGGGTCACAGACCCAGACATGGCCCAAGCAGCCTGTACCTAGATGACACCATGGCCCCATGTGGCAGTGCAGGCCACCTGCATTAGCATGGCCCTCAGACACCAACATGGACACAGGTTTCCAGTCAGACCCCAGGCATCCGTTTGGCCTTTAGTGGCAACTTGGACCATGGACATCAACACAAACCTCAGCTATGGTAGGACTGTGGACCCAGACCTGGTCCCGGCAGCATCCCAGGCTCAGACATCACTCTGGTCCCAGGTGGCAGCACAGGCCATACAGATAGGCATGGCCTCTGAGACAGAGTGACCCTCAGGTACCAACATGGCCCCAGGGGTGACCCAGATCCCTGGTATCAGCGTTGCCTTGATGGTATCAGGAGCCGCGGACATCAACACAGACCCTGGCTCGGGTAGTGTCACAGACCCAGACATGACCCTCAGCAGCAGCCTGTGCCCAGATGTCACCATGGCACCTTGTGGCAGTATAGGCAACGAAGATCTGGATGGCCCCGACTGCAGAATGACCCTCAGAGTCTCACTTGGCCTCAGGGAATGGCCAAGATTCCAGTATTTACACAGCCTTCAGTGGTATCAGGAGCCGTGGATATCAACCCAGACCCTGGCTGGGGTAGGGTCATGGACTAATCTTCTCTATTTATGGCCTCCTCAGTAGGTCCTCTATCCCAGTTCCACAGCTGTGCAAAGGACAGCCTAGTAGGTGAATTAGCATATCACACTTACAGGTCTATGTAGCTAGCTAAGATTCAAATGATAGTAGTCCGGTCAATTGCATTCACGTCCTGCAAACAAACAGCTTAGACTACAAGAAGAGGGCTGATAGACTAAAACAATTCACCCTCAAATGCTAGTGTTTGAGGAAAGCTGCAACCCTCACTTTTCCATACTGTAACCGACCCGCAACACATTCCAATTCTCACTCGATTTGGTCGTCAAGTGTGTTGGGGAGAGGGGACTTTTAAACATTTGAACATCTCACCTGGGGTCTCTGAAACAGAATGGGTTCATCCATCCTACAGCAAGTAGTGGCTCGGCTAGGAAAATGGCTCAGTCACCAAGGTGGTTGACATACAGTCATGGGCACCTGAGTTTGGATGCCCAGTACACATGGGGAAATAATGACTTCTGAGGCACTTACCTGAAATCCCAGCCCTAGAGAAACGGAGAGCAAAGAGAGAATCAAAGGACAGGTCTCTGGCCTCCACAGCACCTGCACTCATACGCACACACATGCACACATGCACGCTCACACAGTAGTGCATAAACATGTATAATTAAAAATAAATAATTTAAAAACTAAGACAGAAAGTATTCAAGGAAGACATGCAACATCAACCTTGCAAAAACATTCACAAGGAAGTGCACAACTGTGCACACACACACACACATGCTTGTGTGCGTGTTGCTGAACTCTAAATGCTATGCTCTGTGCTAGGTGCTGGGGATGCAGTAGAGAACTAAATAGACACACTGTCTTTTCCTGTATGGAACTTAAAATAGAGCAGGAAAACACACCACAAAAAGTTAAACTTGTAGGTAGATTATGAGACAATCACATTATGTAAAGAGTTAGTAGGAGAAACTCAGTGTTTTCCAACAGAGAAGAGCAACATTCACTCTTGGAACCTGTATGTGGAGTGAGGAGTTTGGGGAGCTTCCCTAAGCAGGCACACTTAGGAAGGAGTGTGTTGAGGAAGGAGATGAGGGAACAGAGCACAAACAGCCACAGAGAACCCGAGCAGCAGGCAGAAAGGGCAGGGCGTTCTGCTCCCAGACTTTTTTTCTGTGCTAGCAATGAAATTTAGTTTAAAGACCACATTCAACCTTATTTTAAAAATACTTTGAACAAATCACTTCTACTTAAAATACTGAAACTACAAGTTATTTGTATTGTTTTGAAGACCAGGACTAATAATGACTGCTAATTGAAGTTTTTATTGGTACTTATGAATAATTCAAATGTGCCTTAAATAGTCTTTTTTAGTGTGTACTAGGATATAAAAAAAATTGATACTATGGCAAATAAAACAAAAAAGGAACAGAAAAGCAGAAATGCTTTGTTTCTCATCTGGCGCTTCTGATTAGTCCCTATTGTTCCCTTCTTAGTGTTGCTACTGCGTCTATATCATATATACATACAAGATTTTATGTATTTATATTAAAAATGGGAAACATAAATGACAGAAACATATTTGCCTTTCTGAAGCTAGCTTAACTCAATTTTAATATAATAATTTCCATAACTTTTATTCTTATTTATGTTAGAAAATGAGCATTGCCATTGTGTATATACAGCACATTTCTTTATTCCTCTGTTGGACACTGAGGCTGCTTCTATGACTTAGCTAAAATTGTGGATGGAACCTCAGTAAGCGTGAGTGCATGTAGATCCTATGATACACTGATTTGGAGTTTTTGAGTAAATGCCCAAGAGAGCCTAGCTGAGTCAGAGACTGAGTTCTGCTTTAGCTTTTTGAGGAAACACCATCTTGATTGCCAACTTGACAGGACGAGTTTACATTCCCAAAAACAGTGATAAGGATTCCCTTATCACTTACCACAATTCTTGGTAGCAGCATTTGCTGCTCAGTTTCTTATTGAATGAGATTAAAATAATCCCAATGTACCTTCAACTTGCATTTTCTCCGATGGCTAGTGCGGTTGAACATGTTTTATCTCTACTTCTCATCTGCACTTCCTAAGAACCGTCTATATATTTTATCAGTTCATCCATTGATTAGGCTGTTTGACTTCTTATTGCTTTATTCTGTGAGTTCTTTGTATGCTGTGAATATTAATTTTCTGTCAGATATATAGCTAGTAAAGATTTTCTCTTATTTTGTAGGGAGTTTCCACTTAATTGTTTGCTGTGGAGAAGCTTTTTAATTTTATGGAGTCCTATTTATCTATTTGTCATAATTTACTGAGCAATTACATATATCAATATCCATATTTTGAGGTGTTTGCCCTCAAAGTTCTAGAGGAAGTTTACATTTAAATCTAAGTTTCTGGTCTTACACCAAGAGATTTGTTCTAGTTAAACTCTTCTATGTAGTTAAAAAAAAATAGGGATCAAGTTTTTGTTTGCTTTATTTTGTTTTAACATGTGGCTGTCTAATTCTCCCAACTTGATTTGTTTGAGAGACTTTTTCTTTGGTGGGTATTTTTGGAATTTTTGTCATGTATCAGGGGAATACAGCTTTACTGGGTTGTATCTATGCCCTCTATTCTGTTCCACTGATCTCTTCTATTTGCTCTTGTGCCAGCATGGTACCCTTCTTTTTTCTTTGCTATGTGGTTGATCCTGTGAGCTGAGATCACTGGGTCTGTCTCGGGCATTATTCCTTTTGTTCAGGATCACTAAGCCCTTCCAGAATCTCTTCTGCTTCTGATGGAATTTTAAAGATCTTTGACTCTTTCTGTGAAACGGGGCATTGGAATTTTGATGGGATTGCTATTGCCTCTATACACTGGCCATTTTCACAGTATTCATCCTTTCAATCAGTGAAGAGATCTTCCCATCTTCCGGTCTCTTCTCCAATTTCTTTCAGGGTCTTACATTTTTCATTTTAGAAGTCTTTCACTTCTTTTACATTTTTTCTAAGATCTTTCTCGGGAAACTGAGAATGGGATTTTCCTGATTTGTTTTGGAGTATGTTTGTCCTTAGAACATAGAAAGGCTCCTTGTTTTGTGTGATAATTTTGTATCTTGCCACTTTGCTGAATTAGATCTAAGACGTTTTTCATGGAGTCTTACATTTTTGGTTATGAGCCTAGCCTTTAATGATTGAGTCATCTCTCCAGTCTATCTGGTGGGCTCTTTAGGATCTCTTGTTTATAGTCATGTCATATTCAAAGAATATTTTGATTTCTTTCTTTCTTATTTGTATTCGTTTCCTCCTTTTGTCTTATTTCTCTAGTTAGCACATCAACTACAAAGCTGAATAAGAGTGGAAAAGTTTACAGTCTTATCTCATTCCTGATTGTAATGGAAATACTTTAAGTTTTCCCCTATCTAGTATGATGGTGGTTATAAGTTTTTGTATACTGCCTTTATTATGTAGGAATATGGAATTTCTATTCCTTAAGATGTTGGATTTTATTAAAAACAACAACAAAAAGAACTTTCTGCACCTATTGAGATGATGATGTGGCTTCTGCTCCCGAGCCCATTTATTTGATATACTACACTTAGTGATTTAAAATGTTGAAGGATCTCTGAATTTCTATAGTGAAGTCAGTTTATTGATGATGAATAATATTTTTGATATGTCTCTTAATTCAATTTGGAAGTATGTTATCGAGAGTTCTTACATCTATGCTCATCAAGGATACTGACCTATAACGTTGTTGCTGTATCTTTTTTGGGTTTTGATATCAGGGTGACTGACTTCTTAGAGTTTTGCTAACATTCCTTCCTATTCTGACTTATGCAATAGTTTGTGAAGTTTTGCTGTTAATTCTTCCTTAAAGGTCTGGTAGAAGTTAGGATTGAATCCATCTGGCTGGACAGGTTTTAGCTTGGAATTTATATTTTTTATTGCTGCCTCAATTTTGTTGATTTAATAGCCATGTTTAAAACACAAACTTCATCATGGTGTAACTTCAGTAGATCATATGCATCCAGAAATTCATACATTTCTTCTAAACATTTTCCAATTTTTAGGGGAATATTAGACTTTAAGACTTGTCCTAATGATTTTCTGAATTTTATTTGTGTCTGTGATAATGTCTCTTTTTTCATTACTAATTTTCATTTGGAACTTCACTTTCTTTTTTTTTTTTTTTTTGCTTAACTTGGCTAAAGATTTATCGATCTTAGTTTTCTATTCAAATAACAAATTCTTGATTTCATAGAGAAAAATAATTTTAAAACTAACACTCATGCCCACATCTCCTGAGTTAGAAATAACATGAATAATTTGGAAAACTTCCCTCTAATTGTCTTTCAACACATATTTTACAAATAAACACATAAACAATTTTATAATTTATTTACTAAACACAGTAATTATTGTCCTTATTATAGATTCTTTGTTCACAATATTTTAATTGAAAATAATAGATAAACTCTGTTGACTTATGTCATTCCCCAGTTGTTGAACATTTTAATAGTTTCCAATGGTTAAATTCATAACAAACAACATATAAATATTAAAAGGTGCATCAAGGTAATATATAAAAATATTTACACTGAATTAAACTTATTTTTGAGACAGGGTGGAATGCATCATTGGCTAATCTTGAAAACATATATAGCCAAGGATGACCACTACACTGGTTTATGTGACCCTGAGGGGGGAGCAAATCCTGGTTTTATGCAAGCACTGTACCAACTAAACAACACCCAGAGGCCCATAAAACTTAAAGCACAGTTTATCCACCAGAATACAGCTCACTAAACAGTAAATAGGCTTCACATGACTGAGTACCTAAGACAGGTTGTTTGCAAGTCTGAAGAGCATTTAGGAAAGTAACAAAGCAAATTCAAAAGTAAAATCACTGCTCAAGAACACTGACTTCTGCACCCCTCCTGCTCTTTCTTGAACTATTACCTGACTTCTGCCACGACCTTGAAAAGAAGCTGCAATAAAAAGTTAATGTGCATGTTTGTCATGTTGGAGAATCTCAGCAAGGCATCCTCAAATCCCATTTGTGAAATGATGTGTCACATTAACACATTTTATTGGCTTAATCTTGTGCTGCCTAATTGAATAATTTAATATTTGTGACACCAGCTTGACTTAATTCACATACACACACACAAGCCCATGTACATGTTTACACAAACACATTCACTTAGAGAAATTAAAAGCCTTTATATTTCTTCTCTCCTTTATTTTGAGCATACCTTGGGACTTTCTAGCTGATGTTTACTGCCATGCCATGTGTAAGTATCTTCCATCTCTTTAACATGGGATGTTTCCTTGGTGTAAACAGGAGCTGCAATTTTATTCTAATTAGGTAACTCTTTGGTGAGTACAAACCCAGTCCAGATGCTAGCACTCCTGAATGTCCATATGTATTGACAAGAGATAAAAATTGTATCCATTGTGTGATGATGGAGAGTTGAGGTCCTAAGTACAGATGCTGGACATTTCAAGACTTCCACAGCTTCTTTGCTGTTCAAACAGCAATGCAAATGGTGATTATGTAGATTTCCTTAATTATGATAAAAGATAAATTAGATATAAAACTTTAGGCTAACAAAGATAAAATAGATGATAAAGTATTTTCTTTAATTTGGCCAAATACAAATAGACTAAATATTATAACTGTAATTCTCGCTTGCCACCTGTTTTGTTATATGTAATTTTGCAATGTTAAAGTTAAAACCTTCCTTTTTAATTAGACAGAAAGGGGAAATAATGTGAGATGTCCTTCTCTATGTTGCAAATATGTGTTGTTTTTATTGCTTGATTAATAAAGCTGCTTGACCTATGGTAGGGCAGGATATAGCTAGATGGGAAATCCAAGTAGAGATATAGGGAGAAAGAAGGTGGAGTTGAGGGAGACACCAGCAGCTCCAGAAGAGAAAGATGTCAGAGAATCTATAGTAAGCGATGAGCCACGTGGTGATACGTAGATTAATAGAAATGAGCTAATTTAAATGTAAAGAGCTATCCAGTAATAAGCCTGAGCCATTGTTCAAACAATTACAATTAATATTAAGCCTCTGAGGGATTGTTTTATAAGTGCCTGAGAGATTTGGTAGGACCCAGAAAAGCCTCTGGCTACAGGTTTGAATCTTGGCTTATTCACATTCTATGAGAACCCTAGGGAAAGTTTTGTTCCCTTTCATGGTCAATTTTTCTTTTTAAATGGGGGAGTAATAGTATACAGGTGATATTAAGGAGAAAGGCAGAATAATGGAGAAAGACATTTAAGTGAGGAGAGGGATGGGAGAGTAAGACAGAGGAAGAGGTTAGGCAAGAGATAACTAACTCAGAGTGTGTTTGAAACAGTCATAAGGAAGCAGAGCATTATAGAAGCTATATTTGACTTTAATTGAAGTTAGCCTGCATCGAGGATAACACTTCTCCCAGGAGCCATAGATTTCCACATAAAAAGCTCTTCTGGAGTTGTTGGTTGAGAAGACCCCCCAAACAATATAGGCCACTGCCATTGCTCTTGGTTGCCCAGCAGAACTTGCTGGTAAGATCCTATTTATGATGACACAATATACTTTGGTCACAGGACACAGAGAAATAAAATTGATATATGCCAAAGGGCTTCTCCTCAGTTGACTAACTTTCACATTAAGAAGTGGTGCTATGTAGGTTGCTGGCAGAGAAATCATCAACCATATTGTTCACCTGTGAACCATGTGAACTGTAATAATGACTGAAATGCTAAGATAGACCCATGGGTGCAACAGTCTCATGAATGTTATGAGGTTAACCAACCTCTTTCTGATTGGATTTAAAGCCTGGTCTATAAGAGAAAATGCATTCCTCGTATTGAAAATCTGGCAAGGAAAGGAATTCACAGATCCTAGGGCTAAATAACCACATTATCAAACTGCCTACTAAAAAAAATATCCCTATACACATAGATCAGTGCAACTCTTCGACTTCTCAAAGTTTTTTGCACAGTGGATGGTGGTTAACAAAGAGGCTCATAGCTGATCAAATGGAGAAAAGTAAGGATCAGAGGAGTTCTCAGCCACAAATGGAACCTCTGTATCACCACCCTCCCCCCACACACCCAACCTCAAGACTTAGACCATTGTGGAAGAGAAAGCAGAAAGATTGTAAGAGCTGTAGGTTATGGACAGCTGGAACAAAACAGTGCCTTCTGAACATGTGAGGAGTGCTGCCTCATGAGCTTACAGCAGTTGTGTCTGCCTGCTAAAGACCTACACAGTGTCAAGCCAGTCAACATCCCACCCCTACCTGAGGAGCTAGTGACAGTTGGTGGCTTCAGAGGAAGTAGAGTCAGTTTTTTTATGCGTGTGGCTCTGGCAGGTGAACGTTGCTCCAAGGCATGGCCCTACACCTAAAAGTATACAGGCACTACAAAGACTTCATAATTTATTAAAATAAAACAATGTTGAGAGGGGTGGGATATGGAGGTGGATCTGTAGATAGTTGGAGAAGGAATGGGAATGAATATAATCACATATATTGTATGATATTTTCTGAATTACTACAATACTGTATAAAATAGAGCTAACAATAGTGTCTACCTTATATGATTGTTGAGAGAATAAAAATGACATGACTTGTATAGATCCCTTAACAGTGTGCTGTACATGGAAAACATCCAATAAATTTATTATTGGTATTAACCATTTGTATCAACATGCTAAATAGTTTCCTTCTTTAGGATTATTCTGATGAGAAGTTGACTATACTTTATTTCTCTTTAATAGATGGTCAGAAATCTGATATATATATATATATATATATCAGCTACATATACAAATATATATACAATATATATTTGTATATATATTGTGTATATATATGTATATCATATATATACACACAAATACAAATTTGACATGCACAGGCCCTGGGAAGGACAAAAGGATAAGTAGCAAATTCTTATGATTCACCACCCACTGGCTTGTGTGGCGACATGCACCTGCACTCCCAGCTACTCAAGAAAGGCTAAGGTAAAAGGATTACTTGAGTCTAAGAGTTATAGGCTGTAGTGTACTGTGTCTATCAAGTGTCTGCATTTAACTTGACATCAATATGGGGACCACCAGGAGCAAGGGAGGCCCAGATTGCCAAAGGAAAAGTGAAGAGTCTTGGGTTAGAAGAAGAACAGAAGAAAACTCCCATGCTTATCAGAATTGCCTCCACTAGAGAAACAGAAGAAAACTCCCATGCTTATCGGAATTGCCTCCACTAGAGAAACAGAAGAAAACTCCCATACTTACCAGAATTGCCTCCACTAGAGAAACAGGAGAGAACTCCCATGCTGGTCAAAAGTACCTCCCCTAGAGGAACATTTCTTGTTATTCACTTTCAACTTCTGTGAAAGCCGGGGTCCCTGACTGCTCTGCTGAACAACCACAAGTAAAATGCAAGTAGACAAAAATAGTATGTGCAGATCTGATAACATGGATAAACAAAACGTCCTAAAACAACTCCCCAGTTCCTCAGATTATAATCTTCACCTCAGTTCAAATAAACGTGCCTCCTCCTTAGTGTAAATCATCAGGGTGAACTCTGTAAACTTTTCCTTTACCTTGTACTTATCATTGCCATTGGCAGTTATCAGAACATCTTGGCCCTCACAGAGAAGTAACCACAGAGAACCAACAAGGCTGTCTGCTAAGCCTCTTACTCTTCAAAATAAGTATTAGTAAGCAATTTTGGTAACTTAATAAGCAAACCTTACACTGTGGAAACTCAAGAGTGTGTAGAGTTGAAATGTCTTAAATCTGTCCTTTTCTACTCCACATTAGACACTAGAGTATAGAGGTGGTTAGATATGAAATGCTCAGATCTTGGGTGTATTCATCAAACAATTACAAGATGAAGCCCCAGTATTTTACTTCTGGCTGGTCCCAAACTCTGTTATTACCCACATCCTATTCTCCTTCACAAAGAAATTTTCCTTTCCTCTTACAAAATCCTTCATTTTTTTTGGAATATTTTTCTTTGCTGAAATTAAGTCAGAGTCATTCAAAACAATAAACAATAAGCTTATATATCATTCCCCTTCAGAAATTCTTAAAGGGGTCTTTGTTGTTATATTAAAAATGTCTTAAATCTAAAGAGCCATATATTGTGTTTAGAATGGTCCTAGATATACAACACTTAAAGATTGCCTTGGAATTTCATAATGGTTTTCCTGGACTTCCTTGCATCTTAGCAGTGTGTGTGTGTGTGTGTGTGTGTGTGTGTGTGTGTGTGTTGAATAAAGTGTGTGTACTATGTATTCAGATACACTCAAGCATGCAGGTTTGCATGGAGGCCAGAGGATGAGTAAAACTGTCTTCTTCAGCTGCTCATCCACTGACTTTTTGAGATCGAGTCTCTCACTGAACCTGGGGCTCACTGATCAGGGTTCACAGATAATCTCTGGAATCTGCCTGTCTCCGTTCTCCAGTACCATTGGTAGAGGTACACACCGCAGCACCCAGCTTTTCTATGGGTTCTAGAGGTCTAAACTTGGGTCCTCATACTTATGCAATGTGCACTTTACTCAGCACGGAGCCATCTCTCCAGCTCCTGCACTTTTTCCAGTTTTTTTTTCCAATTGTAACGAAGGGCAATCAAGAGCAATTAGCCGTCTGGAAATAAGCTTAGATAGGATTGGCTGACCTTCTCTCTGCTTCCAGCTCCCATCATGCTTTCAATTAGTAACAGCATCTGATACCCACTTGTAGCAAATAGAACCATTTGAACTTGTGACAGAAACTGAATGATAACCAGTTATCACCCTCTCTCTTTTCCTAATCCTTTTCTAGCCCTTTCGAGGATAGCATCCAGCAGGGGAAAATGCAGTGTGTTTAGGCCTGCTTGTCTTGGGAGTTGCCATGTGCTAAATCCTGAAGCTTTTCGAAAATTGCAATTATTGAAAGCAAATTCTGTGGACAGAAAGATATTTAAAGTTATCCCTGTAGAGAGAAATAATAAATCAATTTAATCCAAGAGTCAAGTGGTGTAGAAGACTTAATTTTGAAATTCTACACATTAATTGCTATTTGAAATATCTTGACTTACAGGAAGACATTTTTATGGAGCTCTGGAGATGAGAGACAGAGTGGGTCATATATGAAACAGGGCTAATAAAATAACAGTGGGCTCCTCGAATGCAACATAATTCTGGAAAGAAAAATATGTAAAACTTTAAACTCAGTACTATGGTTTGAGTTTGTCTCCCAAAAGTCTGTGTACTTCTGATGAGGTGGAGACTTTAAGAGCTGAACTGGCTGCAAAATTATTAGGAATGTTGTCTTCAGAAGAGAGCCGTGCTTATGGAGTGAGTTCCTTGGGATAAGTGTTCTCAGCTGGGATGTTGTGATGTGAGGCCAGCCCGTGCATGGGGACAGTTTTCTTTCTACTTTTTTGCCATGTCATGATATAGCCATAGGGACCTGCATCAGAGGCCTTAGGACCAAACAATGAAAAAGAATTTGATTCAAGGAAGACTCGCTACCTGATAGCACAGACATTCGTGGAAACAGCTCTACCCGCTGAAGAGCTTTACCTGCTAAAGGAGTGTAGATGAAGGTCAGAGAAAGTAGTGCTGGCCAGAGGTTCCTGTTAAGAACAGTTACATTTTCTCAGTGGAGATGAGTCGGATGAAAGTCAAGCAGTGAGAATGGTGTCTGACACAGAAAAGAAGAATCCAGGGTGTTTACAAAATGAGACTTGGAAGGCTCGCTCTGGTTAGATCATAATACAGCAGAGGAGCAAGGTGTGTGCTGAAGACACCAAGAAGCTGAAAGCAGAAACCTCGCTGGAGGAGGGATAATGACTTCAGTTTCACATCTATTGAATTTGTGTGTATGTTGAAGTCACGTTGCCTGGGAGAGTGGAATAAGATCCCAAATAGAAATGAGATGAGTGTAGAGGAGAAGCCGTCTGGAATTTGATTTTAGCGATGTCAGTTGTGAGAGCCTGGTGCCAGGGCCTCTTGTAAGTGATTGTGAATGTGATAGAGATGGGCAGGGGAAGGGAAGATGCAATTTGTTTGGGGCTTATGAAGTCAGTGCTGTAGAAACACCATGAAGATGAATGAGCTCCCAGGAGGAATCCACACAAAGGATAGAAGGCCAAAGAAAATTCTCTTAGTAGACACAGAAAAATAAATAAAAGCAGAAAAGAGGTGAGGATTCGAAGGGTGGCCATGCTTCAAAGGGAATCAATGTGCCAGAGGACCACATAACGGGCAGTGCTCAAACCAGTGGGTTATCAACTGTTCTAAACCTTAAGGCACAATTTGATGAAGACTAAAAGAGGCTGTTCGGTTTGGCGATGAAAAGGCCACTAGTGAATTTTGAAAGTTAACATAAGTAGGAGCAAGAGGGAGGAAATAAAGACAGGTAGGAGGAGAGAGGAGAAAACCGCATGAATCTCCTGTTTAAGGAAAGATAAAGTTGATGAAAAGGAGACAGTAATCACCCCCTTAATAATTGGAGTGATTTCAGCAAGGCTGGGGACTTAACAGCTGGGAGCAAACAAACCTTTGCTTCCTTTCGTGACAGATATATACTTCTGTTTGGAGTATTTTCTTCTTACTTCATTGCCTTCTCTTTGATTTTGCTTGACATTATCGATTTCTTTAGAAAGAGACTGCATACTTCAGAGGGCCCGTTTCTTCTTCTCTTATATATCAGCACAACTTAGCAATTTCATTCACTTTAACCCAATATAAATGAGACATGGAATTATCTTATTACCGCTAACTAGCAGTGGAGTCGTTAATATTCAGAACACTGAAGAGTTGAGACGTGCCTGCTTTTGTGATCTCACCTCATGAACAACTGTGGCCCTCAGGGCGCCTGTTGATGGTAAATGACAGCAAGAACACAGTGGGGAATTGACTCAAAGTGAGCAAGAAGAGGGGTCAGCAGAGGGTTTGATAGTCAATGCCGATTGTCAACTTGACTGGAATGAGAAACATCTAGACCATTTGTAAAGCTTTACCTCTGGGTATTTCTGGGAGACATTAGCCATGTCCAGGGATGATTAGAACATGCAATGATTTAACCTTTCATAGATCTACCATTTGAGTAGACTACTCAGAGCTGTTGTGACTAAGGAAGGTAGGTCTTAGTTGGAAGACAAAAATCCCTAGAGCTATGTCGTTAAGGACGGATATCTTGTCACAGAGCCCTTCCTAATACCTCCTTCTGGCTGCCATAAGGTGAAGAGCTCTGCTCCTGCACCATGGTGTTCTGCCTCTTCAGAGGCACAGAAACAGCTACCATGGATTGTAAACTCAGAGACCAGGAGCTAAAGGAAAACTTTTCCCTTCTTTAAACAGTTCTGTCAGAGACAAAACATATGAGCAGCACAGGGGTCACAGAAGAAAGGGTGACATTCTTTAGGAGAGTCTACAGGGCACCTGAAGGGCTTTGGCTTTTATTCTGGGTGACATAATGTATACCCATACAAACCCAACTTTCTTAACATTGTCTGCCTTCCATATGACATCTTTTTTGTGAAGTTTTGTGAAGATCTTTTCCTTCAATATACTTTCATTATTTTTAAGTTATTAAATTACCAGAATCTTTTTGAAAGTGACATTTTAAGATTGAAAATTTTCAAATTGACACCTTCAAATGACACTTTTTGTAAAAACAACTGTAGTTTAAGTGAAAACCTATTTCTTCTGCTGCTGAAAGATCTGGGAAGAGTAAACTTTGCAAGGTGTTTTTGTTCTCCATTCTTATTTTCTTCATAGTGAAATTTGAGATAGATTTACAAATTTATCTTCATGGCTTAGTTCATAGTTTCTGCTCTATAACAAATAACTCCATAAAACAAAATTTTTAAAAATAGTACTTGGTTTGTTCTCTCTCTCTCTCTCTCTCTCTCTCTCTCTCTCTCTCTCTCTCTGTCTATCCCTCTCTCTCTCTCTCTNCTCTCTCTCTCTCTCTCTCTCTCTGTCTATCCCTCTCTCTCTCTCTCTATCCCTCTCTCTCTCTCTGTCTATCCCCCCCTCTCTTTCTCTGTGTGTGTGTCTATCCCTGTCTCTCTCTCTGTATCTCTTTCTCTGTCTCTCTCTCTGTCTCTCTCTCTTTCTCTCTCTGTGTGTGTGTGTCTATCCCTCTCTCTCTCTCTCTCTCTCTCTCTCTCTCTCTCTCTCTCTCTCTCTCTCTGTGTGTGTGTGTGTGTGTGTATCCCTGTCTCTCTCTTTCACTCTCTCACTGTCTTTGTCCCTGTCTGTCTCTCTCTGTCTCTGTCTCCTCTCTCCATCTGTGTGTGTGTGTGTGTGTGTGTGTGTGTGTGTGTGTGTGTGTGTGTGATGCATGTGGGTGCATGCTTCTTATGTAAGTATTAGTGACTGAAAGCCAGGGTCTTGTGCTTGTAGAGCAAGCATTCTTACACACTGAACCATCTCTCCAAACCCAAAACTTCCTGAAAAAGTTATCTCAGCCAGACCTTATCTGAAATCCCAGCTACTCAGGACACTGAGGCAAGAGGACCACAAGTTTAAGGGCAGCCTGGGAAACTTAGTAGTACTCTATCTCAAGAATAAAAAAGTGAAGAAAGAATGAGGACATATCACAAAGGGACGGTCCTTGCCCAACATGTGAGAAACCCAATGTTTAATCCACAATACAAATAAATAAATGTTATTTTTGTTTATGTTTCTTAAGATGGGTTGATAAATATTTTGATGAGCTTTGGAGACATTCTAGATGTGGAGATACCATGACCTCTCCTTGGCAAGTCTATCATTAAATAGGACTTTCACCATCTACCTAGAATTGTTTTGGTATTTCTCTATGAAGCTGTGATCACTTAAATTATTGGATTAAAGACTAAATTCGTTCTGTTGCCCCTTAAAAATAGGGGTTCAGGCTGAGATCATGTGACTCAAAGCCCAAATTCCGAGCACATGGTTGACCTTTTTGACATGGCAGACTTTCATCCTGAAACTACCTTGTGACCCATCATCAGTCACTCCACTGGCATGAACTTGGGGGTTATTAAAGGGCCCATTGTAAGCAACTTTGATATTCAGATCCCTCGTGCAGATCCAGGTTTTAGAGTCTTCCTCTCGGGAACTGGGATCAAATGCCAGTCAAGTTCTTTATACAGCAAATATAAACCTATATGAAATGAAATTCCCTTTAATTAGGAAATCTGCACAAAAGCAGAACCTCTGTGATTAAAGCCTGCTGTTCTGCTGTAGACAACTTCACCACCAGCCTGCATTTGTCAGTTATGCCTATTGGAACTCTCCAAGTCCGCAGAGCCTATCTGGGGATCCAAACCACTCTCCCATCTTTCACCTCCATGGCCATTCCACTAGCTAGATAGTCAGTTTGTCATGAAGAAAATGATCACGGATGAAGGCCTGCACCACAAATAAAGACCACAGGAGAGTCTGTGATACTGACTGAAGAACTTTGTGCTGAAAGAAAAGAGGTTGATTCATGTCTCATATTTCAGCTGCTGCACATTCATGATTTAGAATTCCATAATTCTGATAGCAGGAAACCACCCTTTGGCAAAGAAAGCCTCAGCTCCTGCTCTCCATCCCACATCACCTCTTTCCGTAAAGAGAATCACTGTGCCAAGAGTGTTGGGGTAAGCACAGATGTACAAGTCTCTAGCAAATGTGTTTTTATTTTTATTTTGTTATTATTTCTTTGTGGGACTGTGTATAGGTGTGCATAGGGCACATGTCTGATCAGAAGAGAGAGCTTGAGAGGGCTGGTTTGCCCTGTTTGCCAAGAGAGAACCAGGTATCAAATTAAAACTAATAAACTTTACCAGCTAAGCCATCATTACAAGAGCAGTTTGTGCTTTCCCCCTGGACACACATGTGGAACAGCAAGTGGCAGGGTCAGAGATGAGTGCTAAGAAGCAGATTCTGGCAGCTGTGCAAGTAAATAGAGGGGAATCTATACGCCCCTGTGTACCTTGGATGGTCTTTGGGGATGCCCGCTTTCTAAAATTTCTTTATGTTTAATGGCATCCCTATTTCATTCCCAAACATATCCTTCTGTCTACTTGACAAATTATATGTCAGCCTAATTGGAAAAGACGGTAATCAGTCTTGGGGAACAGGTTGTTAAGAAGCCATTGATTAATCCACTAAAGAGATGAGATCCCAGACCTATGCTACAGAAGTAAGATTAGAGAAAAAAGATGAATTGAGGCAAAGCAAAATACAGATGATTGAACCACTGAATGTTTCTAGCCAAGGGTTGTCCTCTGATTGAGGTCAGAACCCTGTCCGTGGGATGCGCTCACAAACAACATCTGATTGATGCAGGGATTCAGATGCCTGAAGTTTTTTTTTTGGGGGGGGGGTCAACTGTGGTATTTGTTGTGACAGCATTGCCATCTGTGCTACCTATTTTAATGTCAGTTCGACAGTAACTATAGTCAGTTTAGAGGAGGCGACCTCTATTGGGAAACTGCCTTTATAAGATCTGGCTGTAAATGGCAACACGATAGGACAATTTCTTAATTCGCTGTTGATGAGGAAGTTGTCTGCGGGAATACCCTTGGGCTGGTGGTCCTGGGTTCTTTGTAAAACCAGGCTGAGCAAGCCATAAGAGAAAAGCCTTACATCATTCCTCTGTGCCCTCTGCATCAGTTCCTGCCTCCAGGTTTCTGTCTGTTTTGAGTTCTTGCCTTGACTTCCCTCTGTGGACTGAGATGCAGTATATTTAAGCCAAATAAAACCATTCCTCTCCAAAGGGTTTGGTCATAGTGTTTCATCACAGCAATAGCAACCTTAATTAGACACACCCAAATTCTCCCTTCAGTCCATCTTGCTTCTTCTAGATGCTGATTTCCAGATGCAATCCCTGATTCACTTCCTCCACACACAACATTGTCAATGTTGGAATCTGCTTCTGCGGGAATTTGGTCTACAACAGTCACCTCACACTGACTAGCGAACAAAACTGTGACATAATTTCACCTCTTTGCATTATGAAAATGAATTGCTAAAGGTAATTGTTTAGAAATGGGCCTGATGACTGAAAATGTTCAGCCAGTGTTACAGCAGTCACAATGACTGCATCTCTGTACTGCTAGATTTGCACATGGAAGCCAGACAGATGAACCAGAGCCAGCCAAGCAATACAAAAGGAGGATAGCCACAGTCATCTTCTCCGCTGGCTGTGAGAAATGTTTTCTATTAACATGATCCCAATGAGCAATGTTTATAAATTTTAACTCCTAGGAAGTTAATTTCTTTCTTAGTATTAAAACACCCGGAATGATATGCCTCCATTCCTTCATCTTTACAGTTTCAAAACCCTTATCAAATGCTATATTCAGAAATACAAAGGAAATGATTCAAAAGTTAGTACATTATTCTAAAGGCTGTTATAAATGGTTCTATTAACTCAAAACTGGTAATCAAATCATGTTTATTTTTCCAATACTGGTCCACATTGTCATCACCACCTTGCTACCTCCACTTTAATAAGAGTTGAAAAGTTTAGGCACACACTCCTAACCTAAAATTAGCCCAATCCGAGGACATTTAAATGAATTATTCAGCATTCAGTTCACCGTTCCTAGTCACCCTACTAAGGAAGAAGGGGAGTGTTGCCTCTATCTCTTCCATGGAATCACTGATGGGGACATACCCTATAGCAACCTGACAGATTTATCAAAGTTAAACACAAACATGCCCTGGGCACTTACCGAATGAACTGCACCAAAGCCTCAAGCAACTCAGTGAGAATACTGATCGAAATATTATTTGAAGAATTTGGGCTGTTTGGAGTCTGATGATTCTGTGTTGTTAGAATAAGATACTAGTGTGGCTATAAAACTTTTCGCATTGAAACACAGCCTTAAGTTGTTTTGTTTTCCCAGACAAACCCATTGACACCCATCTCAAGTTGTGTACCTAGTCACCTGAAATTTACAAAATCTTAACTTTCATTGAAAAGATTGTAAATTGTTAAGTAATTGTGGGTCACTCTGTGACACAATACTCCAGCATTACATTGAAAAAAATGCTTCCTGAGACTAGAGAGTTGACTCAGCAGTGAAGAGCACTTGTTGCCCTTGCAGAGGACCCAGGTTCAATTCCCAGTCCCCACGTGGTAGCTCACAACCATCTGTAAAATCTAGTTCCAGGAGATCCAGTGCCTTCTTCTGACCTCTGTAGGCACATACATACATGAAGGCAAAGTACGTATACACATAAAATAATCAAATTCATCTTTAAAAAAATGTTTCCTTACCTCTGTCACATTTTCAAATTTTCAATATTGTCAGTAGCTACACCCTTGGCTTAGAGCCCTGCATTAACCACGTTGGTTCCCAGTGGCTAAGAATTCAGTTATCCAGGGCTAAATTTGATCCAAATCACACCATTCTTGGGATCCTAAACTTTTATAGCACAGCCTTTCCTCTTCACACTCTCATCTCTATTCCTTTCTTTGTGGAATCAACCCGCCCAAAGAACACAGTGTGGGATTGACTTTAGTACCAGGTCTCATAAACCTGGGACCAGTGACTTTTGTTTTTAGCAGGAACTAACTCAGAGAGGCAAGTGTCCATCTACTCAGAAGCTGCTACATGTCCTTGGAAACTGGAACCTTATTCCCTGCTCTGGGCATGAGGAATCACCCCTGAAATCCATAATCTTCAACTCCATGTGGGCTGTGGATGTGGTTCCTATTAGTAGTGTCAAAATGAGTTCTCTGGTGTGTCCCTCTCCAGAGAAAGGGAAGAAATAGGCTAGTCTCTCAGGCATATGCTGCTGAATGTTTAATAAAGAAATGATCAAGTCAAGCATGGTGGTGCATGCCTTTAACTGCAGCACTCAGGAGGAAGAGGCAGGTGGGTCTCTGTGAGTTTGAGGCCAGTTTGGTCTACATTATGAGTTCCAGGACTTCTATGGCTATGTAGACAGACACTGTTGAAAGAAAGAAAGAAAAAAAGAAAGGAAGGAAGGAAGGAAGGAAGGAAGGAAGGGAAGAAGGGAAGAAAGAATGGAGGGAGGGAAGAAAGGAAAAAGGAAAGAAGTTAAGGAAGAAAAATGGGCAAATTCAAGGACAAGATTCAACTTGGACAGAATAATGAAGTAAAAATTTACTCAGTAGAACTTCCCTGGTTTAGCTAAATGTTTTTCATGTCTGCCATGTCTGGTACCCAGACATACTGACTGTTCCCATCAGGATAACCAGCTACTTTCTCATAGTTGTAGCTTCAGTCTAAGCTTCTAAACCTCAATTATGTTTTGTCCCAACTAAATTTTGGTTTGTGACTTATGAAACCTAATGAAATATGAATTTGAAAAGATTAAGAATTGTGCATTTATAAGTTAGCATTTTTGCTAGTTTCTTGCTCTTTGTTGTGAACAAGAAGTACCAAACAGAAACAGAGGACGTAGGATTCGGTTCACTTCATTGTCTCAGAGGACTTGGTCCATTATGGTCAGGAGAGTGCCACAGAGCATATCACACGAGTAAAACAGGAGTCAGAGAAAAAGAAAATGCCTCAACTCAGCCTGGATTTCCCTTTTCCCCTTTTACTTAAGTCCAGGCCCAAACTCCACACAATGCTGCCACTCATATTTAAAGCCTTTGCCCAGCTAACCCTCTCTGGAAATGCCCTCATAGGCATGTGCAGAGTTATGTATTAAATCTTCTTGGTATTTCTAAATATAGTCAAGTTGAAAATGAAAATTAACTATTATAGGTCCACCCTTTGTCATCTTGACACTACAAAACAAAACATTCTACCTAAAATGCATTCTGTCCATGTCAAAGAGTTTTAACAGATCCAATATTGTTTAAAAACCCAAGTCCAAAGTCACCTCTGTAACGCAAAGCAATTTCGTAAATACGCATAAGACTAAAAACCAAGATACATGCTTCCAGTATACAATGTCAAAGAATAAGAGCAGCGTGGAGAAACAGCAAAGTGGGAAGACAGAAAAGAGCAAGGCAAATAACAAGTTCTGTATTCTACGTCCAGCACCCAGGGCATGGATCCTAATGTGAGCTTCCGTGGCATGAGATGTTACAGCTACACCTTTGCAGCCCACATGGTTTTTCTCTCAGGCAAGCTCCACACATTGTTTGCATGCTTCCTGGGTAGATGATCCACAGTTCTGCCATATCCAATAGTTCAGTTTAAGCTCCACCTTCAAATCTCATGCATCTTCTTCTCAGGGCTCCAAGAAGATAGGATCCTGCTACATATTGCTTGGCCTCCCAAGTTTACCTTAAACATCTCGATGCAAAACTCTAAGACTTTGTAACTCTTATTCCTACATTTTTTCCAGAACCCTCATTATGTAGATGTTACCACGACTACTATCAGCTTGAGCAGTAATCAGGTTCCTTGAACCCCATCAGCTTCAACGGCTGAACATGAGAAAACACTCTGATGAACCTGTGTGAACATGGTGCCCTGATGACCCTCTTTTATCAAAGAAAAGCATTTCAACTGAGCTTAAAGTTGTATATCCTGGTCCCTGGGATGGGCAGAGTTGTCCAGCTCCTAACATGATCTCAAGTCACATTTCCAACTTGCTCCTCCCACCAAATGCTAAGTGCCTAGCTTCTTTTTAATGACACTATTCTCAATAAATACACACTCCTTGCCGACAGCTTTCAGTCCATTCCTTTATTTGGCAAGACTGGACTTTTTTGCCCAAATTATTTTTTTCTTCTTTTGGTGCCTAATGTCCATTATAAATCTGATTACAAGCAGCTAGCAATAACCGTCAAACTGTTTGAAATCTGTGTTCTGAGTCTCTACTACCAAATTAACTATTACATTTCTTGTAAGTGAAGCATCACTCAAATTTTCAAGCTTTGGACAAAGATGGACAGAAATTCTTTGTCAGAAAGCAACATGGACAGCTTCTAGTCATTGTTCCCATCTGAAAGATCATAGGTGTTGTTTTTATTGCTCATGTTTTTATTGGTTTTCTGGTCCTTTTGGATCCCACTAGAACAGCTCTGTTTCCAGCATTCTAGAGCTTATCTATTCTGCCTCTCCAAACTCTTCCAAATTCCCCCCACAAACCAATTTCAAATGTCTAAGAAGCACATGGCCATACTTGATAACATAAATGACTCCCCCTCCCCTCTCGTGAACTTATTTTCTGTAATAGTTACTTTTCTTATTTCAGTGGCCAGAACACCTGAAACAAAGGATGAATGGGTTATTTTAGCTCTCAGTTGCAAGTGGTTCAATTCTCTTTTTCTCATTCTCTCTGTCTCTCTCTCTCTCTCTCTTACACACACACACACACACACACACACACATCTTGCACTTAAACACATCTCTTTTTTACTTAATCAAAGTCACATTTCTCATAAATCTAGCTATGCCTAGGACTTGGTGTCACCTTGGACCTACCATTGCAGGCATATATGCCTTGATGCATTTCTCCTAACCTTTCCACAATTCTAATATACTTAAGGGTATTAAATTTTAAACATCATCCCATTTGGACTCATAACCTGAAGACAGAAATTTCAATTCAGTGAGCTTGATCCTATGAATAGTTTACTTTGTCCCCTCAAAGTTCATAATTCCCTTTAGGAATGAAGATGATGAGGACAGTTATAGCTTTATCTCCAAACATCTATTTCATGAGTCTAGAGATTCTGGTATTTGTCCCCAGTATTCTATAGAGGAATATTTTTAATAGTAAAATTTTTAGGTAGGCATGGTAGCACAGAAGTGGCAAAGGCAGGTAGGAGGCAACCTGGTCTATGTAGCAAGTTCCAGGCTGGTGAAGATTACATAGTAAGAACCTGTCTCAAAAGATAACAACAAAACAAATCAACTAATTAATTTAAAAGTTCAAATTTAAGTTCATTTTTTCCAGTAATAAAATATAATCTTGTTTGTTGCTTAGAAAACCAAAAGGGGCTGATTTTTTCCCATTTGTCTTCTATAGGATTTCTACCTGACTTGCATTGACATAATTTTTTTGGATAACAACAACCCTCAGTATCATAGATATAAAATTAGTCATACCCACCACAGGGTCTATAAAGTTCTCACTTATCTGTACCTCAGAAAATGGGTCCAAGGGTTGCTGTCACTTTAAAATCTGATGCTGTTAAAGACAACCCCTGTTGCAAAGAGAACAATGGGTCTTAGGTCAGTTTTGTGGACCTAGTGCCTTGACTCTTTCCTGTAATGCAATTACCATACTAACTCAACCATTGCATGGTGCAGAGCCTGCTTCTCATTAGAATGAGAGCGTTTAAAAATAGCCTCGAACTATGGAGAACCTGAAATCTTTTCAGGAAAGCAAACACTCACAGGAAGTAACTGTTCCTTCATTCACCCCCTCCACCCTCCTTACTGCTATTCGCAGCTTGCAAGCTAATTATTCCGGCAAGGAGGCTCAACAAGAAGCAGTGAGAACATCTGAAACCACAGCAGAAGAACTTGTAATCAGCAGATTTCTTGCCCTGGCCAGCATCCCTAGTTGAAGAGTGACATTATATGAGGTACCCACAAAACAAAGGTCTTTTACAGAATCTTCCTTGTGCTCTATTCCTGTTCATCCTATTAAATTTAGAAGATTTTGATGAAGCTGTAATAAGAGATTGACAGCCAAGCACTGTCAGGCAATTAGTAAGCTAACGCTGGTTGATGCTGACAAGACTTAAAGTGCAATGAAATGCTAAGACGTGTGCACATGTGTCAGTTGATGGCATAATTCGAAAAGAAATAAGGACCTCGCACTAGTTTATCCGGTACTGTAATGAAATACATGAGTTGGATCGCTTTATAAAGAAAAGAAGCTTGTGTAACTCACATTTCAGAAATTCATGAGCAAGGCAGCAGCAGCGGTTTGGCTCTGAGACGGAGCTTGTAGCAGATGGCATCATCTTGCTGGAGGCGCGTAGAGGAGGAAGAATGATTTCTCAACACGAAACTAAAAAGCCGAGTAGGGGTAGGCTTGTTCCTTCTCAGCCAAGTCTCTCTGGAGTGCCAAAGGGTTCCATGAGAACCACCTTGATACTTTAAGAGAACGGTACCTTCTGTCACCCAAGGACCTCTCACAGAGCCCCATCTGGTAAAGGCTCTGCATCACCTCCCAACGCTATCATACCAGAGATCAGTAAGTGGGCACTTTGGAGATGCTCATACTGAATGTTATTCTCTTTCCTTTGTCATACGTTTTTAACTTTTGTTAGTATGTTTATGTCTACATTTGGCAGCTTAACTATGTTCTTATATGAAATTCTTTTTCACAGATGCTACTTGGTTTGGGGGGGAGGTGCAAATGCTTCCCTGGGTAAATAGCTCATTCCTAGGCTGAGGCAAAGAAAGTATAAAATGATCCCAAAATTTGTTTGTCCCAAGAAGTAAGAAAATGTAGATTTATGATGGGAACTCAAGATGAAGAGACTCCTACTTTTCAAATTAGAGAAAAATGGAGCATAAAATAACTAAAATAACAAATTTCAGTCCTTTGACTATTACAATAATATATGACTCTTTGTTAATAAAATCTCCTTTTAGTAAATGGCAGCTAATTAATGTGGGCAAGATGACAAAAGTAAAGAATGACTCTTTAGAAGCCATCAATGAAGCCTAGGATGCTGAGGTAATCTGGGAATATTTCCCAAAAAATTCTAATTAAGTTCAAAAAGAAACCTGGTGAAATAATTGGGCAGATACCAGCACGGTTGATAGATAAAAGTTCAAATTATCAGTAGTAGGACAGGGCAAGAAAATGTTCTCTGACGAATTGTTCTGAGAAGAGTGCTGTTTCTTCCAAGAACATGTGGCCTGTAGTTGATAATACAAGAATAAGAGGCAAAGTAAATGGGTTGCATCCTTCAAAACTCTTGAGACCTTCTGTCTTTGTTATGTTCTAGTGCTGTAAAGAATGCCATAACCAAGGCAACTCTTATAAAAGAAGCATTTAATTGGGAGTTTGCTTTCCGCTTTAGAGGATCAGTCCTTTATCATCATGGCAAGAAATAGACAGGCATGGTGGTGGGGCAGTATCTAAGAGATTTACATCCTGATCTGAAGGCCCAGGCAGAGAGATTGAGCCTTGTGTGTGACTTTTGAAACCTCCGTGTCCACCCCCAGTGACACATCTCCAACAAGACCATATGCCCAACCCTTGTCAAACTGTTCACCAACTGGGGAGTGAGCATACAAATACATGAGCCTATGAGCAGCATTCTCGCTCAAACCACCCCAGAAATGGAAAGTGGAAAAAACAAGGAAGTCTTCTAGACTGGAAAGACCTGAAAACATAGTTCTGTAGCAGAAGGAGAAAAGATGAAACAGGCCTAGAGCAGGCAGGAGGATAACACATGTCTACGAGCAAAACCAAGCCACTATTGTCAACTGAGGACTCTAGAGAATGGTTCTGCTTAGGCGACTTTTCTGCAGGTGTGAAATTCATTTTAATTAAATTATTCTCAGAAAAAGGAATAAAAAGTACTTTTTTCTGCCAGTTTTGATCTGATTTGGGCAGATTCGGTCTGAGAGTTCTTGGAACCCACAGTATGTACATGTAGATGGCTGCCAGGACACCTGTGGCCAGAGAAAGGAGAGTCCTCAACTCACTTCTAGTACCAAACTACTACCACGGGTTCTTCTGTGTTTATGGGACAACCTCGTGAGCTTCCTAGACTTATTTCTGCAAAGCTAAAGGAATCCAGTTGCATGAAAAGATGATCTGGGCTTTAAAGAGTCAAGCTTATTCAGTGTGGAGAATGGGAAACTTTTAAGAAAACATATACAAAATTATAAATGTCAGACTGAGCCAATACTTGCTGCCAAGGTCAAGAGAAGTCACAAGATACAGGTGTCCTGAAGATTCAGGTGTCTTTCCTGTAGTATCTTCTTAGAAATTGGCCAGAAATGCTTACACAGAAGGCTCCTGAAGGAATCTTGTTTTCCCTGCTGGCACGCTGTAGTTCCCACTACTTCCCAGCATTCCCTGTGTCTGTGAACGGGTAAAGCTCTAAAGCTTGGATTATCAGCAACATTCTGTCATTCACGCATTTATATCCTATCTCTGATGGGGAAACATTGCCACCCCTGAACGTGATGGCACAGATGGAAGCCCTTACATGCAGGTGGAAGCTACTGACACAAAACCACCTGGAGACACTTCTAGAAGCCTCCAATAGCACAGCAAACCCATGAGTTCTTCACTCCCAGACACCCTGGAGAATGTGTCCCAACCTCCATGAGTAAATAGTGATAGAAAAACTCTTCTTTGCGGTGCTCCTCAGCAGGGACATGATCTTGTCTGCCTGAAATAGGACATGTCTTCATTGTGTAGAACTACCCGCTACAGGGCCAGATATTTGTGACACCAACATTGTTGTATCCAAAACAGCCCCCATATTCCAAATTGCCCAAAGAGATCAGGACCTTCTACAGCTGAGCAATAGGACTAAGAGGGTGAGGGCTTGTGGTGGCTTAAATAAGAATGTCCCCCACAGGTTCACACATCGGAATGCTTAGTCACCAGGCAGGGAAACTGTTTGGGATGGATTAGTAGGTATGGCCTTGTTAAAGTGGGTGTGGCCTTGTTGGAGGAGGTGTGTCACTTTTTAAACTTTTAAATTTAAAAAGACTTTAAAGTTTTAAAGACTTAAAAGTTTAAAAAGACCACACCAGGCCCAGTCTCTCTCTCTGCCTGCTGCCTGTGGCTCAGGATGCAAACCCCTTAGCCACTGCTCCAGCACCATGTCTGCCTGCTGGGAACCAAGCTCCCCATCATTGTGGTCATGGGCTAGCCATCTGCAGCTGTGAGCAAGCTCCCAGTTAAATGCTTCCTTTTATAAGCTGCATTTGTCATGGTGTCTCTTCACAGCAATAGAACACTAAGACAGGGCTCAAAAAATGAGGGAGGATTGCCCTTAGGGCATGTGGACAGTGTGTTCTCAGGAAACTAGGCATCCCTGAAGCTCAGAAAAATCTCTCCAGATGTTTATCAATACATGAGACACAGTCCTGATCTAAAACACAAAAATGATAGAAAAAGAAAATAGCCAGTGTGTAAGTATAATCTTAGTGACTCTTTCCATTTCAAATGTATGAGAATCATCAGGGAAATTGTTTTTAAATTATTAATTCTCAGAAGCTCGTTGCTTTGCAGTGAGACCTAAGGGCCTCCATTTTTGATAGGAACGCCAAGTGATTCTGACTAAAGTTATCCTAAGACCTGTGAACTAGGAAAAAGAATCCCAGAAAACACAAAAGTCATCCCAATGTTAAAGATTCTACAAGACTGACTGATTGGTCCTTCCTCATTGTACAGCATTAGGTTGTTTCAGATTCAGAGACAAATTATCTTGAGGTATCTTTATTCTCCATAGCAGACATTCGTTGCCCACTTCTCTGTTTGATCAAATATCCTTTTGACTATTCAATAAAACCTTTGGAATGTACTAACATGCTTTGGGACAATGGTTTTTTTTTATCCTGTCACTTGTATTATTTTTAATAAAATGCTGATTAGCCAGTAGCCAGGCTGGAAGTAGAGGCAGGGCAACAAGGCAAAAAGTAGAGGCGGGGCAACAAGAATGCTGGGAAGAAAAATATGCAGTCATGACCCAGCCTTAGAAGAAGCACAATGTGACTGCCTTGCCAAAAAAGCCACATAGCTAACATAGATAAGAAATATGGGCTAATGTAAGTTATAAGAATTAGTTAATAGCCGGGCAGTGGTGGCGCACGCCTTTAATCCCAGCACTCGGGAGGCAGAGGCAGGCGGATCTCTGTGAGTTCGAGACCAGCCTGGTCTACAGGAGTAGTTCCAGGACAGGCTCCAAAGCTACAGAGAAACCCTGTCTTGAAAAACAAAAAAAAAAAAAAAAAAAAAAAAGAATGATCGGTGATTCTCATTTGTTGAGCAATTTGTTCTCACAGGCGAGATAAGCATTATCATCCGTTTGGAGCTGGAATCTATATCCAGGTACATCTGATTCGAAAGTCACTCTCAACAATTGCATTCCCTTATGTATTTCATTAAGTCTGGGGTGGGCAGGGGCATCTGGGGATGGAAGAGCAGAGATGGGTTTCAAGGAAGAGAATGGCTCTTCAGCCTTTGGCTAAGGCCAAGTACAGGGAAGAAGGAAGCAAGAAGGACCAGAAACAGATTTGGCTGACCTTAACGTCCTCCTACAGTCGGCTTTCTTTACTTCAAACTGTGAAAAATTAAGAGGAGCTATGAGCAAGAAAGATTTTATAGTCATTTTCTTGCACATAAATGCAACTTTGGGGCAACCTTGTGTTGTTATAATTAGTTCCTTTGGAGAGATCAAGTACTTAAACCCCCTGGAGAGGGTCTACTGGATTCCAAAATGAAGTAAGGCATAGCATAGCAGGCTGCTTCGTGGAGAAAGATTCATTTGCTGCTGTATTTTTTTTTTCAAGGGTAGTGAGAGACTGTGAGCCTGTCACATTATGTCACAAGCAGAAATTCAATCATGATTTGCCCTTGTCTGGTCCAAGTCTCATCTGAAGGAGTGTCACAAGCTATTCACACCAGGATTGGAGTCGTTTGCATCTGGAAGGCTTATTCAGCCATTGCCTACATGGGAAAGCACAGTTCTTCCCTATTGATAGGTTTCACTTTTACTAAAACAACTGCTGACATTAGAGAGCAGTTACGTGCCGGGTGCTCTGCTCATTATTTTATACGGAATAGATCATTTATTCCTATCAACACACGGTGAGACTTCTGCTTTATGGATTTAAAAAAAATAAAGAAAAAAGTCTAGCGAAGTGATTCATTAGCATCTATATGCGTCTCTGGAGGGCCCAAGTGTAATGCCCTGCGTCATATCCATCAGCCACAAGGGGGCAGTAGAGATTCTACCCATACAGCTTGTCCTGTCTCCAACTAAGATTATTGGTTGTAGGAGAGGAAAGCCCAATTTGGAGTAGGCCAGGCAAAAAAAAAAAAAAAAAAAAAAAAAAAAAAAAAAAAAAAAAAAAAAAAAAAAAAAAAAAAAAAAAAAAAAGGAATTTATCGACAGAACTTTGATTGCTATATTTGGGTGTTTAATGCCCCCCACCACCAAGATCCACGTGTTAAATCGTGGTCTCTGTGTGGCACTGAAGAACAGCGCCACATTAAGAAGGGAGGCCATATGTGGAGGCCTATAGGTCTTTGGGAATTGAAGGGGATTACGAGGCCCCAGATTCACCTCTGTCTTCTTTGCTTTCTGGACAGGAGCTGAATCCTTTTGTTGTACTATGCAATACCTGTCTTACCACAAGCCCCAAGCAGCATGAACTTCCAAAACCCCCTTATAAGTTGATTTTTTTTCAATTTTTTTCTCATAATAATAAACAACTGATCAGCACAGTAATATTTTTCTCACTGAACTACAGCAGAGGCAGAGAATAACTGGGCCTTGGGAAATTTTAGGCCCTATGGGTATAACTACCGTATAAAGTAATGAGCAGAACACCCGTAAATACCAAACTTTCTGTTTAGTTCCTCCCTCCCTTGTATCTTTCTCTCCCTTCCCTCCTTTCCCCTCTCTTTCTTCTCCTTCCCCTCCTCTCTCCCTTCTCCACTCTCTCTCCTCTGGTATCCCTCTTTCTCCTCTCCTTCCCTCAGTCCAAATTTGGATTATGAACAATCTACTTTCATATCTTCCTATTGCAGACAGAAAAGGCCACTAGCGTTGGGCAGTATTTATATTCTGCAGCAGCCAACACAAAGAGAGACTCATTCACATTCTTTCTTGTCCCAGTTCAAAAACCCCTAAGATGACAGTAGATTGGGTGATCTTAAGCCAGATAGCCAACCCTGGTTTTGCTGGTTGTGGCCAGCACACATATGTAGCCACTGGGGACTGACTCTTACATATTTGCTCTCTGCCGAGGTAAAGAAAATCACTCTTAGCTGGACAGTCTACTCTTGGCAGTTCACTACACAGGTTGTTATAATTAATTATTTAACACTGACAATTTTTAATTTAATTCCAAAAGGTGTTGAATCATATTAGTACCTCATTATTATTAAACAAAACTGACTAATAAAAATCACTATGCACACTAGTACCAGAAAAATATATATTCTATCTGAGCCTTTATTTCTATCTATCTTGGGGTATAAAGGTTTTTTTTCTATACAGTGAAGACATATATTAACACTTGGGCTGCCTGGATGCTTTACCAACACATTGCTTCAAAAGAGTCATTTTTGCCTATGATTACTACCATTAATTTAATCTAGGTTAACCATACAAAGAAACTCTCCTCAACACTAAACTTTGGAGTTGTTAATTCAGATCACTGAACTGCAGTTTTTTAATATGATGAAAAGTAATGAACAGGGCACGGGGGACTAGCAGGGTCCAGAGGCAGTCAGCGTTTTCACAGTGTCGAACAATGTTCTCACATTCAGAGTTCACGTTTAAGAATCATAGGATCAATTTACAAACAAACAAAAAATTTCTACAATGTTTTAGTAAGTTTAAGTGCATCATTCACAGATGTCCTATAGGGGACTCACAGGCCGCAGTGTACCTTGCTTGGTTGACGTGTATTCCCAAAGTATGAGAAACTTGACTAATACTGTGACCAAAGAAGGAATTAACGATAATCGATAACATTTGATCATCTTCCACAGATGACTTGGGTATCCCACTATCCAAAAAGATTTACTTGACCATAACTCTGCTTAGACTGTTTCTCCTATAATAGTTTGCAATGTACATCTTACTATATTGCAATTGCCTATTGGTTTGTCTATATCTCCAGTTGGCCTGTAAGCCTTATGATTATGCTTTGTGTTGGCAAGGACCACATTTATACACTTCACCAGTATGCTTTTCCAGATTGCAGACATGGGAAGTATTTGTTCATATCTAGAAGTTAATTAGCTCTGTGGCATTCATGTACCTCCCAGGCTCAGGTAAGAAAGGACAGAATTATCAGCAGAAGTTCTAATTCCAAGCACTTGCTGTACTATGATGCTTTCCCTTAACTATAAGTATTAGGGCATAATTGAGCAAGAGTAAAAGGAGTGTGCCATTTCTTCATAAGTTACAAACTTCAGCAGATGTTAAAGAGTTAGATATGAGGGGGAGGAGAACGTGGAAGGGGAGTAGAGGCTTCTGGTGTCTCCAGGGCCCATGGTTAATTGTGTTCATGACCTTCAGCTTTCAAACTTCAAGGTTAAGGAATGGATATGTCTTAAATCTTTGACTTAATTAAAATGTCTCTTCTCTGAATCGCCCCATGACTTGACAGTACCTGAGAGCCCAGCGCTCTTCAGAGAACGCCCTAATGTTCAGAGGTCAAATGGGCTGTGGTTATTTCACGGGCAGAGGATGAGAGCAGCTTCTTGTTACTGTCAAGGAGGAAAGTGCTGGAAATGCCTCTTTTGCTGTCATCCATGAAAATAGCCCACTGATAACCACAAGTCTTATAAGTTTTTTTTAGTATCTTGAAAAATTATTATGCCCCTTCATCTGGCAGCACTCGCTAAAATAATCCCAGTCTGCCTAGACTGTCTTTAGAAGGTCTGTTCAATCAATTTTTATTGTTCTCCTCTGAGCACTCTCCGAGTCTGTTAGATCTGTTTCAATGCTGAGTAGGACAAAGTACTTTAAGAAGAGTTGCCTCCCACTGCTCCAGGCACAGGCAGTGCCAATGTCCTGATGGGGTACCAGCGTGAGATACTGTGTGAGAAAAGTACTTGGTGAACTCTTCGCCAGTGCCCGGAGAAGAGGGAGGATCATGAGGCTGTACATCATGTCCTAGCTCATCTTCCTATGAAGAATGAAGAAATTCTACCCATTTGTTCGTCTGTGCCTTCAACAGAAACGACGTTATATAATCACCCCCACGCAAGATACCACACTAGGCACTGGAATTACAATAATAAACAAAATACGTGTGTCTTTAGAAAATAAAGTCTTGTTATAGCATATCTCAAAACTGTGTTTGTAGCTCAGAATACACAAGATATTCTCACGCATATTGTATCATTCAAGATTGCCATACAGCAAGGTAAATAGTATCTGTTTAGTGTACAGAATAAACTGAAGCATCACTACTAAGTGTGTCAAAGGAAATAAAACAGGATTTTGATCAAGTGGGAATTTTCTATGGCGCTTGTGTCTTCCTGCCAGGCCTGCAACTACTATCATGCCTACCTGAGCCTACAACATCCAATATCTCCATTTAATCCCCACCCATGAAGAGCATCTCAGGTTCTGGTTTTACCCATACCAACAGCAGTGAGAGCTCCTCCCACACCACCAACTGAAAACATTTCCAGCTCTGTCCAGCACCCCATTCTCTGTCTACAGGTCAGAGGCCTAAGGCTACCCTTGGAAAATTACTGTTCTAGGTTAGGGAGCTGTATTTGTGGCATACAGAGCTGTCTGTGACTCTGTGTGCGCTCCCAAACCTCTCTGTGGCTGACTTTCCCCACTGTGAAACTGGTAAATGCACCTACCTCACTTGCTATAGTTTGGAAACTGAATACCCTCCAATGCTCCATGCATTCTCAACTTGGTCCCAAGGATGGCATTACTGGGAGGTTGGTAGAACCGCTGAGTGGAAGGACCTAGTGGAAGTGCCATGACTGGGCTGTATTCTAAAGTGGATTCTGAAATGGCCACGTCAATTTCTTTCTCTCCTTTGCTTCCTGGACATGGGGAGGGTAGTTTGCTTTACTGCACACTTCCACCATGATGCTTTGCCATAGAGTTAAACCCATAGAACCAATCAATCATGAACCTGAAACCTCAAAACCTGTGAGCTGAAACAGTGAGTTATCTCATAGATTGTTACATTAATGGAAAGCTGGATCACTTGTTACTGTGATGATTAATAAAAGATTCTATACAATGCCTGAGATCTCATTAAGAGTTTTATCAGCTTGCTTCAGCTACTCTAAGTTCAGCATTATAAATACCAAATATAACTCTTTCTCATTATATATATGTAATATATAATGAGTTATTAATTACTATAAAATTACCCCACAATTTAACAGCTTTAAACAGTGAATATTTATTAACCTACCCAATTTTGGAGAGTCAGAAATTGAGAGGGCATTTCTGGGTGGTTCTTGACCCAGAGGCCATCATGAGGTTTCAGTCAAGCCATGCTTTAAAGTTTCAGTCATCTGAAGGTTCAAGTGAGGCCGCAAGACCTCTTGCTGAGGAAAGGCTTCATTTACTTGCTAGCTGTCAAGACCTCAGCTGTCCACCACAGAGACTTAAGTCTGCTGCCTTAAATGTTTTTGTTGCATGTCAGAGGGACTTTCCCTCGAAGAAACATGAGAAGAAGGTGAAGGGCACAGAGAAAGAATAATAAAGAAACCTTTATGACAAAGTCTCAGAAGACTGAGTTCCCACTCTGTTTACCATTAGCAGGGAGTCACTACAGGTATCCACACTCAAAGAGCAGAAAATGTGACCCCACCTCCACAAGCATGAATAGGAGATGTTTGAAAGGAGAGGGGAGAAAGGAAGGGGGCTGGGGAGAAATGTATAACTCAATTAAAACAATAAAGTATAAAAATAAAATAAAAAAGAGATGTGTACCTAGATCGATTGCCTAGAAGATACAGTGGTATTCAAACCACCACAGTCTTCTCAGCAACTAGCAAATGCACTGAGGAAACTACAAGGAGCTATACTAAGGGGTAGCTGTAAGATGAAAAGTTCCAGAGCCGTGGACCTGCCCTCCCACCCCCCCTAGGCTATGATGGAACTAAGAAATTAAGTGATTTTGTTAACCACTAAGCTTTAGGGGTTTTGCTGTAGTAGTTAACATTTCCTGACTAATAACAAAACCATTAGCAATGGAGCACATGAGTTATTCCACCAACATTGGCAAAAACATGTCGAGGTACACAAATATTAACTGATTTATATTTACACAGTTAATATATAGGCTTGCTGCCAGGACTGATGACCTGAGTTCAATCCCCGTGACCTACATAGTTGAAAGAGAACATTGACTCCACCCTCCCCAAGTTATTCTCTGACCTCCATGTGTGCCTTGGGCCATGGCATTTACATGTATATGCACACACACACACCTCTTTTAAAAGTTAATATGTAAGGAGAGATTTTTTTATTCTAAACATTAAGGTTAAACTCGTTGTCCTTGTTGCCACTGGGAGTCCCACCCTTTCCTGTTGCGTTCACAGAGTGCTAAAGAGCAGAGCTTCCAGTTTGCATTCCAGCACTGGCATCTCCCAGAGTTCTCAGGTCTCCAGGTCCTGCTGTCCTGCAGCTTTTTGAACTTTGTCCAGTTTCTGCATTCTCAGCCTCTGTATCACGCAGAGATCCCTCCAAAGGCTGTAGTCCACTGCTTTCAAAGCTGGTTCTCCTCTGAACCTGCAAAGAAACATTGTTAGCTCCTAAAGCAACTTTGCCAATAAAGAGCTTTTCCCCATCGACCTGCCCTGCTCCATTCTCCACACTTTGAAGTAAGAGCTGCAGAAATGTGAGTTGTTTCCAAATTAGATTTGCAACTTTTAAAGTATGGCTCCTTAATGTACTGATTTTTGCAAATTTAAAAACCTGCCTTTATTTTTTTTTCTTTAGAAAGAAAGTAGTTTGCTCTTATCAAAGCAATTGTTCAAATGTGTGAGAATATAGCCTCATTATTCAACAAAGCAAGAGGTTTGTCTATAATTCCAAAGCAAAAAGACTTAATCTTTTAGGTAGATATTAACAACAACCCCACAACCCTCTTCCTCTAGATTCTATTTACATTATAATAAGCAATTAGTTTTTAAGCCATTGAGAGACAGTTTATTATAACAATAGCTAGTAATACAGAAATTGGTGCAAAGAGTTATATCATTAGCTTTGGACTTGGATGTGCATGGCAGTGAGGCAGTGACAATGAACGGGGCCATTGAGATGTCTCTGTGTGTAAAAGCAGTCGCCATCAAGGCTGATCCTCTGTGCTCGATACCAGGATCCACAGAATGGAAGGAGAGAACTGACTCCTCCATATTGTCGTCTGACCTCCACATGTGAGCCATGGTGTGTGAATACGCCATCCCCCAACACACGCATACATAGAATAAAATGTAAGAAAAATGTTTTCAAACTAAAAAGTTTTAAAAGTATGTGTCTAGAGAAAAAGTTGCCTTCTTATGTAAACACAATACACTATAAGTCATCAATAGAGTGATAACTCATCTTGGTCGTCAAGTTGACACACCTGAGAAGAGGGACCCTCAGCTGAGAAATTGCCTTCATCATAATGATTTATGTTCATGCCTATAAAGTATTTTGGTGGTATGTGGGGAAGAGATGGGATATAGTAAATGCTAGCCCACTGTGGGTGATACCATCCCTAGGCAGATAGACCTGGGCTGTATACACATTCAAGCATTGTTCCTCCATGGTCTCTACTTCAGGTCCCACCTTAAGCTCCTGCTCTACCTTATCTAAGTAATGAACTATTACTTGTATATGTAAGATTGAATAAACCCTTTCCTCCCCAAATTGTTTTTGGACAGAATGGTTTTTTGGGGGGCGGGGGTGGACGGAATGTTTTATCACAGCAACCAAGATGCAAACCAGGAAAAATGGTAACTTGAAAAAGAAGAAATACAACTATTATGCTTTTTCAACTTTGAATTACCAGTATATTCTTTGTTTTTAGCTATCTGTGTGCAGCTATTATAAAGGAGAGATAAATGTAAGCAAGAACCAATAAATTTGCAAGCAGTACTGAGAGGAAGTATAGCCCAGAAATGCAGGTGCTCACTAGTCTGAAAAATAATTTCCCCTAGCCAGATTTTCCAAGCAGAAAACAACTCTAAAATTAAGGTAACTCTTGGCAGCAAAAATCAAGGACATTGCCCTCAAGGTAGAGATCAAATGGGGAGTTTGTTTGCCCATACCTTGTTAGAATGTTGGAAAGAAGCAAGGCATCCTCTCCGCTGCAAAATGGGATTCTATGGAGCTAAGAGCTCCAGTCCCACAGCTGTGCCTGGAATAGTAGTAATTAAGGCTGCAAAGAAATACCAGACTCAGAAAAAGAATTGTTGGTATGACTTTTGACACACAGAGTGAACTCAAAGCAAGCACACAGAAAATCCACAAATATACTGAGAGCTCTGTTGGAAGAAGTAGTGCCAGCCTGAGCTGGAATATTGTTCCCGCTCAGGTTGTGAAAGGCCTGTAGAGCCTAGTTTTCTCTGAATACAAAGGACCTAATGCTTTTTCTAAGTACTCACAGCAACTGCTGTTTGAGAGGTAGCTATTGGGTTATAGAAATATGTATCTGAGGAAGACACTAAGAGCTATAGAAAGCAGTGGATGAGTATCCACCACAGTGGGCCAGGAGTCAACGAATCTAGGAACGGCCCTGTATGGTTAATCTTGATTTTCTATTTGATGGGGTCTGAGACCAACTAAGCAATGTCTTCCTCGGTAACTCTGGGGTTTTTCCTGAAGTATTAATGGAGGAGAGCATGAACACACACACACACACACACGTGCTTGCATGCACGTGTGCGCATGCACTCTGCCCCAGAGTGGGCAGCACCTAGCAGCAGAAACCTGGATATAAAGAAGTCTAAGACAAAAGCAGTGTTGCTTGACTGCCTATCTTCCTTTCCTGTTGGCCAATGTCAGTCACAAGAAGTAGGGGCACTGATGGTGAGGGTAGGTGGTAGTGGTGGGAAGACTGCTGCTGCTATTGCCATCCCTTGCAAACATCCATCTCCAGCTTCTTCAACATTCCAATGAAGACAGAAGACCAGTGACTCTCCATGAATCTCCCAGGCCTTCAGAATCAGGTCAGCACTGCAGAGGCATCCGGTTTCAGAAGCTGAGCTGCTACCACATCCTCAGTTTCTCCAGTCCATTATAGGACTACCCCACCCCTATCATGTAAGCCAATTAAGTGAATCCCCCCTTTTGTAATAATGTAATAGTCTACTCTCTTCTTCTAGAAAACCCTGCATAATGCAGATTGTAATGCCAGAAGTGCTTGGAGAGAAACAGAATTTTAAGAATGAGCTTCTCTAATGGTCTTGGTAGCATCAGTAATTAGTTCTCCAATTTGTCTACACCTAAAGTTACTAAAGATTCTCCTGGTAGTTTAGAGATCACTGATAATCCATGCTGTCTCAATTTAAGGAACTATTCAAGGGCTAGAGAAGTGGTTCAGAGGTTAAGAACATACGTCGTTCCTTCCAGAGGTCCTGAGTTCAATTCCCAGCAACCACCTGGTGCCTCATAACGGTTTGTAATGAGATCTGATGTCCTCTTTTTGCAAGCAGGCATACATGCAGACAGAACACTGTATATATAATAAATAAATAAATAAATAAATAAATAAATAAATAAATAAATCTTAAAATAACTATGCAAGATAAATGTATGTAATTCTCCTTATTCATCCCTTGTAAGGAACAAAGAATTTAGTGGCTTTCTGTATAAAATCTTTATGGTACGAAGACAGAACTATGCTGGTTCCAAGAAGCCAAACAAAGTTCTATTTTCACTGATATTTCTGTCATAAGAAAATCATGACTTGGTAGTCTATTACTGTAAAAAGAAAGGGTAAATGTGCTAAATAAAACCATGGTTCCCTTTCTCTGATACAGTCTAGATTATCACAATTGATCTAAAGACTCAATAAAAATAAAATATTTTATTATTTTAGTTCACTAAACATTGAGGGTAGTTTTGCCCTACAGCAATAGCAACTTGATATACCCCAAAATGTGATATTCTCAAATTTTACTGCAGATAAAAATGATTATCCTGTTTGAGATCAAAATTTCCAGAAACATGCCAGGAAATAAGACTTCATGTATGATTAAATTATTAAAGAAGCTCACCAGGGTATCAAATATGGTGAGCTGAGGCAGAAGGAAGAAAATAGGAAAGGAAAGCAGTAGATGCTGCTGGTGATTATGTTATTCAGAGATCTCTAAGAATAGGATCTCCTCAGGTGTATGAGAGCATGTGCGTTTGTGTGTGTGTCTGTGTGTGTATGTGCAACATGCGTGTATTTATATAATTTTAAGGACTTGGCTGCTGTGAGATAATCCTCTTGTACACTGCAAAGATTTTCCACTTGTACTGGTTTAATAAAATGCTGATTAGCCAGTAGCCAGGCAGGAAGTATAGGCAGGGTGACCAGACTAAAAAAATTCTGGGAAGAGGAAAGGCAGAGAATCAGTCACCAGCCAGACACAGAGGAAGCAAGATGAGAATGTGTTACTGAGAAAAGGTACCACGTCACAGGGCTAAACACAGACAAGAATTATGGGTGATTTTAGGTTGTAAGAGCTATTTAGAAATAAGTCTGAACAATAGGCCAAACCATTTATAATTAATATAAGCCTCTGTGTTTATTTGGGACTGAATGGCTACCAGACTGGGCAGGACAGAAATTGCTATCGACACTTGGCTTGGAAGATCATAAGCCCTTAAGTCCACAGTTTTCAGGGCATACCAACAGGGTAGGTAGCCAGGGAAGACCAACTACCCAAGTCTTCTGCTCTGAAGCTAGGTCTCAGGAAGACTTCATCCTCCCTTGGAGGACCTTGTCTTTTATCTTATGTGCTCTAAGTAGTTAAAAATTCCTACACATGCTATAAAGGGAAATGTACTCAGATTCTACTGACATAAATGTCCGTGGCATTTGAAATGACATCCTACTAATGCTAGGCTGACATTTGACCAAACATCTGGACATCATAACCTAGCCAAACTGACACAGAAAATTAGTCATCCCAGTGGCCCATTAAGTGCTAGCTGCTGTAAGTGTGTATTCTACGCTGATCTAATGGCCTCTGTAATGGGAACCATCTTAAGCAGTAAAGTATGCCCGAGTGCACTCTCCTCCCACCCTCCCCCAAACCAGTCAGGGAGGCTGGCAGTCTTAGCCGTCTTTTATAAATCCCTCACAGAGCCACGCTGAAGCAAATCTTGTATCACAATGGCACATTCTCAGAGAACTTTCTCAATAAATCACTTGACTAAGGATCTTTGCACTGATCTCTCTTCTAATAAATATTATGGACAAAGCTACACGGCCATATAAGTTGGGAGCCACACAGTCAAGTTAATTAAAGTTCAAAGAAGATACAGAAATAATGGAATTACTATTTTTTTGCAGTTTCATGCCTAATTCTTGTGTATTTCCATATTTATCACATTTTATTTTTGCAGTTAACAATTACATGTCTATGTATAGTAAGTCATTTGCCAGCGAAATAACTCCCGATTGTCAACATTCAGAGTAAATAGCTGTTTGTCAGCTTGCAGAGTAAATAGCTGTTTATCAGCTTGCCGTTACTGCGGCAAAACGCTTGTGATAATCACCTTAATGAGGGAAGGATTTACTTTGGCTCACGGTCCTGAAATTTTTAGTTCATAACAATTAGGCCCCATGGCTTTGAGCTTTTATAGCCTAGTATATCATGATGAGAGGAAGAGGAAAATGACTGCTTACCCCAGGGCAGCTAGGACGTAACAGCAGGAGGGAACAAGGGCCCCAACGTCCCCTTTTAAGGTCATGTCCCTCATGAGCTAACTTTCTTCCACTAAACGCCATCTTCCATTTGTTCCACGCAGACCCCAGTAGAGCACAGTATTGCAACCAAGCCTCTAACGCACGGTGTTTCAAGATACATTCCAGGTTCAAGCTATAGCAATGGTAAAGGAAACTTATTTGTACATTAAAAAAAATAAAATTAAGGTTATATGAAGGCCTCCATTCTTTATACCTGGAAAATATATGCTGGCCTTTTATGGAAGTTTTATGCCATGCCTAGAGCTCTGTTGTTTAAACAAGAATAAGATGGGGTGTTATCACTACATTTACATTTAATTCCATATTACATGTTTCTTCAGTTATGTGAGTCAAACAAAAGCTGACCTCTCTGCTTAAGGAGTAAAGGAATCCCTATATTTAACACGAGGTGCTCCAACAAGAATTAGGAACTGATGTGTGAAAGAAGTCACTCGGGTATTCACTCATGGCTTTACAGGTGCACATAAAGAGCACTTCCTTTCAGTGGGTGCTGGGCTAAAGCTGGAGATAAAGTCAGAAAGGGAAGAGGTGCAGTGTCAGTAGAGAAAACAGTAGTGATGGGGGAAGACCCAGAGACACTGACACTCAGTAGTGATGGGGGAAGACCTGGGGACACTGACACTCAGTAGTGATGGGGGAAGACCCTGGGGACACTGACACTCAGTAGTGATGGGGAAAGACCTGGGGACACTGACTTACTGCAAAATAAGACGTTTAAGCTGAGTTCTGAAATAACCAAGAGGTTGATGGCAACAGGAACCAGGAGGGAGGCTGGCAGGTAGAAGCATACAAAAGAGAAGTGGAATAGAGAGAACTTCAGTAATGAACCTTCAGGACAAGCTGGGATGTTTCTTCAGAAGAACTGGTACCCACTGGAGAAGTATTCGCTTATGCTTCCTATGACTGGTTCTAGAAGGTTCTGAGAATTCCTTGATCTCAGTAGCAACTTTCTGGGAGTGACAGAGGTTTGGTTCTCACAAAACTGGCATGGGCCTCTCATGTCAGCTCCCCCTATGGTGAACAGAGTTTGTAACATACCTTTTCAATGTTTCTATCGATCCCTGTGAAGATCGCTCATTTTTCCATAGAGCCATAGAAAGCAGTAAAGGTCAGAAAGCAAAGTAGAGGGACTTGCAAACTTAAGAGGAGTTTGAACCTTTCAACCTAGGAATATAGCTGAGAGATGAGAATGTGGGCAAGCAATACAAAGGAGAAAGTGCACAACTGACTACAAGAGGTACTTCAAAATGTTTTCCATTTTCCAGTTCCATTTTTGACATGATGACATCATGCTAGCTTCTTGGTGAAGCCTGTGGTGTGTGTCACAAGAAGAGACAGAAGGTGTGCTTGCCCAGAGATAACCAGAGTGATTAAGAGTGGTTGAATCTGCAAAGTAAGTAGAAGCACAAAGCCAAAGGATGAATCGTAGCAGGGGCTCTGCATGTTGCAGAGAAAAACAAGCCATGGTCTGAATATAGACCTCAAAGATGATGTGCTAAAATGTAGCCATGAAGGTAACAGCACTGAGTGTACAGCCCCGTGGGAAGTGCTGAGGTTGTAAGGATGGAGCTGTTCATGAATTCTCTTCCATTTTCCTGCCTTGTGAGAAGCAATTACTCCTCTACAGGAAGAAAGATTAGAGATACCATCTTGGAAGTAGAGATAGAATCATCCCAAGTCACCAAAAGTGGCAAAGAACTTGACCCTCTTCACCTCTGGAACTTGGAGGAAATAGGTTTCTGGTCTTCATAAACTGCCAAGCTTGTGAGATTTTACTATAACTATGCAAACGGATGAAGGCAAATGTTCAAGGGAAGAAAGACTCCATGGAAGAAATAACTACTTCCATCTATGGAATAAATACTGAGTTGTGAAGTATTTAATGGTCAACACCTAAAAATTTTATAGATGTAGAATGTACTCCTGAAAGTTTACTATAAATTTTACTGACATAAAAGGTTGTAACTCTCTATATGCTATATAAACAATAATAAAATGAATATTCATTTCATAAAAAAATATATGAAGACAATTCTTATGGAATGTTTTCATCAACCTTTTCTTGAACTCTTTGCTGTATAGTTGCCAATAACAACTGAATGTCATCCTGACATGAATTTAGGTTGATATTTTTCTTTGATGCTAACAAGAGCAAAAGCAACAGAATGCAGACATAGATGGAAAATCTGAAACTTCACTCATTTGCCAGTGACTGGAGTGATTTCTCTGTCAAACTGGAAAATAGTTTCAAGTACAGCAAGAATATTTTTTCAACTTTCATGCTATTGAGCATGCACTGGCTACCCAAGCAGCATGTTTTTATGCCTCTCTGTATTATCTGCATCTGCTCCATTGCTTCCTTAAACTCAGACAGTCAACAAAGTAATAAATCAAACTCTGGTTTGTAGCATTTGCTGATTTTTCATGCTGTAAATATCCCCACTACGGCAAATTCAGGCTTTCAATTTGATGCAATGAATAAGAGAGGAAAGCGGGCATACAGTAGGAGCATGACATTATAGAGTATTCCCACCACATAGAAGCAATGAGCATAAATAACCCCCAGAGTGCAGATATTGCTCGGTTCAGCACAATTAAGTGCTGCAAAAAATCACTGAAAGGGCTGGGAAGATGTCTCAGCAGGTGGAGGTCCTCGCCAAATAGACTGAGGTGTTGTGGGATATTTGTACACTCGGTGAGGGTGTATTGCTGTGAGTGGTGTAATAAAATGCTGAACGGCCAATAGCTAAGTATGAGATGGGACTTCTGGGCAGAGAGAAAAAGAAGGAGGAGGGATCCTGATGCATGAGAGAGATGCAAAGAGACACAGAGGAAGCAGGATGGGTGGTATGTGGCATTACATGGATTGATAGAAATGAGTTAATTTAAGTTTTAAGGGCTAGTTAAAAACAAGCCGAAGCTAAGGTCGAGCTTTGATAATTAATATATCTCCATGTCATTATTTGTGAGCTGGTGGCCCAAAGAAAAATCTGACTACACTGAGGATCTAAGTTCATTCTTTGAGACCCACATGGTGCAGGGAGGGAACCAGACCCCACAAGTGATCCTCTGGCCTCCATGCATGTCACAGACACACGCACACACACATACACACACACACACACACTCACACAACAAATGGATGAAATAAAATTTAAATCATTGGAAAATTATGTTTTAACTATTTGTTATCCTCATGTTTGATTCAACTGCTCATATATTTATATAATTTAATATGTAGCAAGTAACAGCTTTGTTTAATAATAAACCTGCAAGGTTTCTAGAAAATCACAGTCAATACAAGCTAGTTCCAGCTCTGTCTGTCTATAGAAAATGGGCTAAGAAAAGGTAATATCTCAACCCCCCAAAAGGTAGATACAATCAACAATATAATAATTACAGAATTAGAGAGGTGGGGCACAGGACAGCCATGCTACCTAACTCTCTAGATATGTCTACAAGACTGTAAGATTCTTTTATATCTAACCTGGTTCACCAGTCTCATCAATTGATGCTCCTTCACTTAGACATAGTCCACCAGTGACAACAAAAGATGATGTTGCCTCAGCCCATAGGATGATGATCTACCTCCAGGCCCTCATCATGGCATCCCATCTGCCTGAAATATATTCCTCATCTCTGTTTGCTCCTCCTATTATTGTGCAGCTAATCTCTACTCAGAGTCATGTATACTTAAATGTGACACTCCTAAAAATGGTTTTTAATCCACCATACCACCCCAACAAAGTCAGAAATGACTTTGAGCATCCCCATGAGGGGATTCTTATATTGGCATTTCTTCTTTTTTGTTTTTTAATCCTCTAATTTTAATTGCTTGGATAGAAATGTGCTATACATTTTCCCCCACCCTCTTTCCCTCCTTCCCTCTCCTCTTCCATCCTCCCAGCATGTCCCCCACACTCACAATTTATTCAAGAGATCTTGTCCTTTTACTCCTTCCATGTATGTCTCTCTTAGGATCCTCTTTGTTACCTAGGTTCTCTGAGGTTGTGGTCTGTATGCTGGTTGTCCTTTGTTTTATGTCTAATATCTACCTATAAGTAAGCACATATTATATTTGTCTTTCTGGATCTGGGTTTCCTCACTCAGGATGGCTTTTTCTAGTTCTATTCATTTGACTGCAAATTTCAAGATGTCATTGCTTTTTACTGCTGAGTAGACTACATTGTGTAAAAGCAATTTTCCATATCTATTCTTCGCTTGAGGGGCATCTAGACTGTTTCCAGGTTCTGGTTGTTATAAATAATGTTGCTATAAATACAGTTGTGCACATGTCCTTGTGGTATGTATGCATTCTTTGGGTATATGCCCAAAGGTGATATTGCTGAGTCTTGAAGTATATTGATTTCCAATTTTATGAGAAACCACCATACTGATTTCCAAAGTGACTGTACAAGTTTGCACTCCTACCAGCAATGAAGGAGTGTTCCCTTACTCCACATCCTCTCCAGCATAATCTGTTATCGGTGTATTTTGTCTTGGCCATTCTGACAGGTATAAGATGGCATCTCAGAGTTGTTTTGATTTGCATTTCTCTGAAGAATGTGACCCTCTGCAGGCTTTGCAGCCATTCTGAGGGAACAAAAGTCATGCAGTGCTGGCATAAGGCACCACTCTGGGCAAAAAGACAAGACAGGAAATGGAATGTTCCACTCTCTTGAGGACAGAGGTTTTGATCCATGTTAAATTTGTTTGCTGTTAGGGTACCAATCAGGTAGGTGAAGATGGGAGAGAGAAATGGCAAGAATAACTTAACAGTTAATTCTTTCCCATCAGGAAATGTTGAAATGTGAGTTTATAATGAAGTCCTTGAGACAAAGCAACTTGATATATGTGTGAATTCACATTTGTACCAGAGAAGGGCAGTAGGCAGAGCTGACAAGTTCTATCTTCAGTAAGCAGAGAAACAGATGTAAAGACAAACTAAGAACAAAAAAATAAATAAATAAATAATCACCAAAGTGAGAGAAGGGTGCAACAGGGAGATTCTGCACTTCATACTGACGGGGTTTGAGAAATCTTTACTGAAACATTAAATGAATTGTATATTGATGAATGAATAAACTTCGACAGGCAAGAATGAGCAAAGAGGAAATATTCAAAGCTTCAAAAAGTGTCAGGAGTAAAGATAGAATGTCACATAATTATTCTCTCTGACGGAGAGTCTATTGAATAAATCAATTGGAAAAGAGTGTTAGCTTGACAAAACATTGCTCATGAAACCTTGAAGGACCTCAGTGATTGCATTTCCCTTGCTAAATGTTCACTGACCATGTTTCCAATAATTTATTCTCAAGTCATTCTCAATATTCATCTAAGGATTTCTGTAGGCCACCGAGTCCATCTTCTTATTTGTGAAGGAATAAAATTGGCCCAGAAATTTGTACCAATTCTTTTGAGTTTCTTTTATTTTTTTGTAAGTCCTGAAATTATAAATATAAAGTAACCTCACTTCTATTTAAAAAAAAAAAAAAGCATAGACTATAAGACCAAAACTGATTACTTGGTGAACAACAATTATACATCAAGCCTAAAAGTACATGTCTATATACCTCAGTGCTTCTGGATCTTTTATGTTAGGAGGAAGAGGAAACTAGGAAAGAGGGAGAGCATGGTTAGATAGATGTAGAAGAATACATGACCATAGTTGCAAACTCTCAGAAAATACAAGCAAAAATCCTATGTAGTTCACTGCTGTGGGATAATCTTCTTGTACACTGCAAAAAATTTGTCACATGTGTTGGCTTAATAGAACACTGACTAGCCAGTAGCCAAGCAGGAAGTATAGGTGGGACAACCAGACTAGGAGAATTCTGGGAAGAGGAAAGGCAAAGATGCAGTCACCAGCAAGATGTCTTAATTTAAGCTGTAAGAGCTGGTTAATAATAAGCCTGAACTAATGGGCCAAATAGTTTATAATTAATATAAGCCTATGTGTGTTTCTTTGGGACTGAATAGCTGTGGGACCAGGAGGAACAGAAACTCTCATCAACAGTTCACAGGTGAATTAATGTATAGAAAAATATGTAACTGTGCACTTTCTAGGAAAAAGCCCTGCAGAGATATATACCCTTTGTAGAATTCATGATTGATACAGAAGTAAACATCTTACCTTCCTAAATGATAGAGTTCATGGCAAACCATATTAATATTTCCCCAGCACTATAATCAGAAAAGCAATTAGATGCAGTCAAAAGTATTTGAAATGAAAAGAGCCATTTGGTTTTAATAGCAGGGTCATTTGAACAGTCACATGAGTGCCGCATTTTAGCAACTGTCTTCCACACAACAGTCACTGTGTCTTTAGGATGAAAATAAGTACATTTTGCTCTCCTCACAGCAGTTACTAAAAACTTAAAAATGAATAGGAATGGAAATAAAATGATTTCTTATCAAAATTAGTAGCATCATTAAACAGTTACCAATTAACAGCCTCAGAAATTAACCATGCATTATCCCATGTTTCTTCTTGAAATAGGGTAGGGAGAGCCTACATATTCAGTTCTGTTCAAATTTTGCTGTGTTCCACATCATTGCTAATGGGGTTGTGGTGGTGGCTGTGACATGATGAATGAATGAGTCCATATTTGCTGAAGCCTAAGGAATAAAAAAAAAGAATAGGAAATGACAGAAGGGCTTTGGACATTGCTTTATAAACACCAAAGATTCTCAAACAGAAGAGTGTGTCTTCATCTATAAAATACAAATGAATCTGTCAGTATCTACTTCCAGGTAGCTGTTAAAATCTGAAAATGATAAACTGTCAACAAATGCAGTCTTGCTGCCACTGAAAAGTATCTGAAGAAGGCCGGATGCCAGACAATTGTGCTGGAGAGGCAAATAGCCGGTCACCTTTCAGAACTGGGGTCATTGTTCTCCTTATGATCACAAAGCCACCCATGACGTTGAGCTGGGAGAGCCCATATGCAGAATCTGGCATACTTTGTACAACTGTGCTTTTATTTTCTCTTTGGCTTTAGAGAACCACATGACTGCTCTTCAGAGAGGAAAATGTTTCTTTCAGCAACTCTAAAAAAACACACCTTGTTCGTTTCCTGGTTGTCCAGAACTGAAAAACTCACATGAAAACTGTATTAATTAAATCACTCCTTGAATTGGCACAGGAGACCACTTCCTAAATATAACCCCAGCAGCACAGACACTGAGAGAAACAATTAATTAAATGGGACCTCCTGAAATTGAAAAGCTTCTGTAAAGCAAAGGACATAGTCAACAAGACAAAACGATAGCCTACAGAATGGGAAAAGATCTTCACTAACCCCACATTAGACAGAGGTCTGATCTCCAAAGTATACAAAGAACACAAGAAATTTGTCATCAAAAGAACAAATAATCCAATAAAAAAGTGAGAACAGTTCTAAACAAAGAACTCTCAACAGAGGAATCTAAAATGGCTAAAAGACACTTAAGGAAATGTTGAACATCCTTAGTCATCAGAAATGAAAATCAAAACAACTCTAAGATTCCATCTTATACCTGACAGAATGGCCAAAATCAAAAACACTGATGACAACTTATGCTGGAGAGGTTGTGGGGTAAAGGGAACACTCTTGCATTGCTGGTGGAAATGCAAGCTGGTACAGCCCCTTTGGATGTCAGTGTAGCTATTTCTAAGAATATTAGGAAACAACCTTCCTCAAGACCCAGTAATACAACTTTTGAAAATATATCCAGAGGATGCTCAATTGTGCCACAAGGACATGTATGTGCTCAACTATGTTCATAGCAGCTTTGTTTGTCATAGCCAGAACCTGGAAACAACCTAAATGTCCTTCATCCGAAGAATGGTTAAGGAAAATGTGGTACATTTACACAATGGAGTACTACACAGCAGAAAAAAATAACATCTTGAATTTTGCAGGAAAATGGATGGAGCTAGAAAACATCAGTTTGAGTGAGGTAACCCAGACACAGAAAGACAATTATCACATGTACTGACTCATAAGTGGTTTTTAAATATAAATCAAAGAAAACCAGCCCACAAATCACAATCCCAGAGAAACTAGACCCTAAATAAACATACATAGATCTAATCTACATGGTAAGTAGAAAAAGACAAGATCCCCTGACTAAATTGAGAGCATGGGGACCATGGGAGAGGGTTGAAAGGAAGGGGTGTGGCATGGAGAAGCAGGTAAGGGAGAAGAGAAAAATTTAGAGTTAATAAAAATAAATAAATAAAATCACTGTTTGGCCCATTAGCTCTAGCTTCTTATTGGCTAACTCTTACATCTTAATTTAACCCATATCCATTAATCTGTGTATTGCTACATGACAGTGGCTTACCAGATGAAGTTCCTGCATCTGTGTCCTGCAGGGCTACATGTCTTCTCTCATACTCTTTCTTTCTCCCAGCATTCAGTTAAGCTTTCCCCACCTACATAAGTTCTGCCCAATCATGGGCTCGAGACAGTTTTCTTTATTCATTAATGATAATCACAGAATGCAGAAGGGAATCCCACAGCACCTTGCTCAGATGGGTGAGTGATGCAACAGCCATCTACAGCACATAATTAGTGGGCAGTCATTTGAACTACTACAGTCTCAGTCAGGTTTATTCATCTGGCTAACACATTCTCCTTGCCTCCCTAAGTCAGTTCCAATACCCCTTAGCAAATTGCTTGTGAGTCCTCTTCCACCTCTGTGTTCCTGTTTTACATTGTCTTGAAACATATTCTAACCTTCCTTTTTATCTAAATTATGTTGGAGGAGGCTGCTTGTTGGTTCCCAGCTGCTCTGCCCCAAAATAATCACACAGAAACTGTATTAATTAAAACACTGCTTGGCCCATTAGCTCTAGCTTCTTATCGTCTAACTCTAACATTAATTTAACCCATTTTTAGTAATCTGTGTATTGTCACATGGCAGTGACTTACCGGCAAAGTTTCAGCACGTCTGACTCTGGTGGTGGCTCCATGGTGTCTCTCTGACTCCGTCCTTCTTTCTCCCAGCATTCAGCCTAGCTTTCCCTGCCTACCTAAGTTCTTCCTTGCTATAGGTCCAAATCAGTTTATTTATTTATTAATGGTAATCAAAGCACACAGAGGGGACTCCCACATCAAAATTAAATACAGTTGTCATATGTTACCTGAGGAAACATGTCCCTGATCTGAGTGAAAGAGAGAGGGAGGCGAAACAAAGGGGGAGAGAGAGAGATCTTCCTATTAATCTCAAGGAAATTCCCTAGACTACTTCACTGCACATAAATTGAGGTAACATAGAGAAGCCATATTTAAAAATTACATCAAGTTTCCTGGAGGAACAGGTGTGACACAGGAGCCTGAGTACTGAGCATCACTGAGAAAAACTAGAGCACCCAGAAGCTGCTGTAAGATGCTCCTCTATGCCTACCAGATCCAAGAAAAAAATCACTCTGAACTTCTAGATAGTTAAAATTTTAAAAGGAAATATGGTTAAGTGCATAAGTTACTTTTACCATTGCTGTGACAAAATTTCTAACAAGAAGTAATTGTAGGGAGGAAGAATTTCTGGCTGCATTTGGAAAGTTTGTTCTGCACTAGCATAGGAATTCTTAATATTTCTGAGTTTGAACTTATATAATAGAACATGCTGCACACCATAACTTGGGCACAAATGCCTTAGTTTACACCCCCCCTAACTTTTCCCTTAAGTTACCTGCCTGTATCATACGACATGGGTCATGGAGAGTATGGAATAATAAGGTGCCAAGTTGGAAAAGTACTATGGACTGAATATGTGTCGTATGTTAATCAGAACCCTGGGTCACCTGGCATGTTGATTCCCAGATGGTGTGGACAATTGTCTGTATTCTGTCAATTATGTTTTAAATAAATACTGATTGGCCAGTAGCCAGGCAGGAAGTATAGGCAAGACAACCAGACAGGAAGTAGAGGCAGGTCAAGGAGAATAGGAGAATTCTGGGAAGAAGACGGAGTCCTTGACCAGCCACAAAAGAAGCAAGATGTGATTGCCTCACTGAAAAAGGTACTGATCCATGTGGCTAACACAGATAAGAATAAAGGGCTAATATGAGTTATAAGAGTTAATAAGAAGCCTGAGCTAGTGAGTCAATCAGTTTATAACTAATGTGTGATTTCTTTGGGACTTAAGAACTGCAGAAACCAGACAGGACAGAAACCTCGGCCAATACCCAGACTCCATAATTATGCAAAAATAAACGTAGTTTAAGTTATGCTTTCTGTAGAACTGGTCATGGTGGTACAGACAGGATGACAAAAAGACAGAAGGGGTCATGTACACCAACCTTACTATTCTACAGAATAGGGTGAACCACAAAGTGGGGATAGACTTACTTAATAGGACACAAAGCAATACCAAAATGTTCTTTCCATTTATCTTTTTTTCCACACTATCTATGACAGGGAAATTAAAAATGATCCCTCTCATCACATAGATAACATCCTTTAAAATGACAGTATTTAAAGATGTGAAGCAATAAACCAGGTTTTAAGGAAAATTGTAAAATGAATTTAGTAAAATAATTCTCCAAAACAATACTAGAATGATTTTTACTAACTTTTTTTTGTTTATATTCTCCTCTTAAGTGATTTTAGAATGAGCAGCCAGTAACCAGAGCTGGGAGACAACTCGTTGAGTAAATGTGAGAACACAGGGTCACTGAATCCACTAAATACATTTTTAGAGATGAAGCATGGTGGTTGTGCTTGCTTATAATCCTGTGCTGGAAAGCAGAGACAGATGGAGGTGGGTCCCTGCCATCCAGCCTCGCCTGCTTGGCAAGTTGTAGGCCACTGAAAGATACTGTCTTAAAAACAGAAGAAAGGGGCCATGGATAGCACCTTCAGGCACAGATAACACTAAAGGTTATGCTCCGGCATGTACACACACATGCAAAAATGCCCCCACATGTGAACACACACAATGGTGGACTCTACCACGATGAAACCTCTATTTTGTTTATTTTTAAGTTAGCATACAAAGTGATGGGTTTATTTATGACACTCTGCATACACATCTGCCATTGTCCTTATTGTTCTTATTCTTCTCCCTTCCCTGCTGCATCCTCCTCCCCACTCTCTCGCTGGCCCTCTCCCTCACCCCAGTGTTCTGCTGGGGACCACTGTGGGAGTCCTCTCTGTGTGCTGTGATTACCATTAATGAATAAAGAAACTGCCTTGGCCTGTTTGCAGGGCAGAACTTAGGTAGGCAGGGAAGACAGAACTGAATGATGGGAGAAAGAAGGGCAGAGGGAGAGAGAGACCATGGAGCCGCCAGAGTCAGACATGCCGAACCTTTGCCGGTAACCCACTGCCACATGGTGATATACAGACTAATAGAAATGGGTTAAATTAATATAAGAGTTAGCCAATAAGAAGCTAGAGCTAATGGGCCAAGCAGTGTTTTAATTAATATAGTTTCTGTATGGTTATTTTTGTTCTGGGTGGCAGGGACAAACAAGCGACCATCCTGTTACAGATTTCATGACACATGTATTCCTCTAGATTCTCCTCCCTGCTTTTAAATATCTTTCTCCAACCTCAGGGTCCCCTTTCTCCTTCCATCACACCATGCACACACACACACACACACACACACACACACACGTGTATGCATGTTTGGATCCTATGAACGAGAGCAAATGTGGAAGACTTGCCTCTCTAAATCTGGCACGTCACTTTAGTTCCATCCATTTTTCTAAAATGTTAGGATTTGATTTTCTTTACAGCTGAGGACAGGTTCTGATGTGCAAATGCACCATCTTTTCTTTATCACAGATATACTTGCACATCTGGGTTTGCTGCTGTCATAAGTGAGAAGCAGAATTGGCCTGGATACCATTAACAGACAAATGAATAAGGAAAATGAAAATTTCTTGTTAATTAAAATAACTGTTTAATTATTTGGATGGCTACTGTGATTGTCAGTATCTCATTCGAAAGACATTTTTGCTTCTGCCTAATACATAAGAAAATGGGCAACGGAGTCTTTCCTGATTATCATATTCATTACATCTTTTTCTCTATCACGTACCAGCAAACATAATTTTGGAGGCTTAGTAAGCTGAAACTAAGCAACAAGAGTTCAGAAACTTTGGGCTTAACAGACAAGTAGGCAGTGAGTTTAATTGACTCTTATCTGCCTAAGTATGTTGAAGATGTACAGTTATCCCAATTCTTCATCATCTGCTCTCAGCAGGACTTCTAAGCCTCTTTTCTCTAAATTAGTCCACTCCTGCCTCTATGCACAGCAATTTCCAGAGGGAATTTCTGGGAACTCAGCATCAGGTGGCAATGCTGGGAAGCCTTACCCTTGTCAGAGTCAAATAACCCCGCAGCTGCTTCTCTTCTCATTTTAACCGCAAATTATTAATGTAAGAAAATTATGCTAGCAAATATGGTAATCGCTGTCAGATTTTATTAGTCTTAGTTTGTTTGCGCTGCTATTTCAACAATGAAATATTAACAACCATTTGAGTAGACTAATTTTATATTTCCAAAGAGTGATTGCTAAAATTCAGCAAAGTATTAGGCCAGCAGCTGGATCTCCTGGGTGAGTGAAAGGAGGAGGAAAGTCTGCTGGAGAGAAGACAGTGGTTTCCCTTGGGTTCCCAGGGCTTTTTCTTAGGCTGGAAAGCATGTGCCTGTGACAGAAATGGGGCATCCAAGCTCTGGTAATGTCTTGTTGTCTGTGAAACTACTCTTCTGTCCACTCTATTGGGAGAGAAAGAAAGAATGATGTCATCCAAATTTGTAATGCACTAAAACAAATACACAAGGCAGGGTTTCAGCAGTTTGATAAATCTGGTGAAGTGTTTGATTTCCAGTGTTGTAGCTACATCCAACTGAGTGTTTGTAAAATGAGCCATTATTTGGGTAGCAATGCATTTATTTCCCAATTACCTCTTGGTTTAAACAAAATACCCATTTAGACATATACTTTTGCTATAACATTAGTTTATTATTAAAGAACTAAATTCATTTATTTATTTGTACATAATCCATTATACTGTACAACCTGAATGAACTGAGGCCTCAATATTATTTTTTGATGTCTGAAAATTTTCATTATAGAAGCAAATTTACTATCAACCTAAAAATTAGTAAATTCTATTTTACTCACTTCAAGCAGGCAAGCCAAGAGTAATTAGGATTTAATAAAAACTATTGTCTACATATTAAATCTAATGATTCAAGATAATTACAAGTACTGTGATGCCTGCAGTTGCAGGTGAATGGCTTTTTCTAGCCAGCACAAAGGAATATAGATTCTGGATATGAATGCAAAGTTATTGAACTGATGTGTGTTCCTCTCAATCTTCATATGATGGCTATTCTCTGTTGTCAGCTTGACTATATCTGGAATGAACTACAATCCAGAAATGGAGGGCATACTTGTGATATGCACCTTCAGAGAGGAAGACAACATGCCTTCGGTCAGGATCTTGAGGTGAGAAGACACACTTTAATCTGGTCACACCTTCTGCGGGAAGCCTACATAAGGACATAGAGAAAGTAAGGTTTGGTTCATTCTTTGCCTGCTTGTCCTCGCCTTGTCAGCATATCCATCCCTTCACTGGCATTGGAGCCTACCTCTTTGAGATTCCAGCACATACAGAAGACCAGCTGAGACACCCAGCCTCATGAGGTTGAACAAATAGTAGATTCTTGAACTTTCCATCCACAGCTAGCCAGCCTGTTAGTCATTCCAATAATTTATATACACATATATATGAATTATATAGATAGAATTATATATAAATATATAGAGAGAATATATATAGAGAAAGAGAGAGAGAGATTGATTCATTCCATAAGTTCTGTGACTCTAGAGAACCCTGACTATTAATACGCACCACTTGTAAAGCTATCAAAAGGAGTATGTTTCTTTATGAGCAAGTAGCAGGGAATGTCCACTATCTTGACACAAAGAAATTCACCTCCTCTCTTGGCCACAACAGTGTCAAGAAAGATAGCAAGTAAAGAATATTCTACAGAACATTGTCCTAGTGCACTATGCTGATAGCATCATTTTACTAATTTCTTCTCATTACTGTAACTAAATACCTGACAAAAGCAACTTGAGAAATTAAGAGTTTATCTGGCTCACAGTTGGAGGATAGAGTTTATTGTGACAGGAAAGGAAAGGAAAGGAAAGGAAAGGAAAGGAAAGGAAAGGAAAGGAAAGGAAAGGAAAGGAAAGGAAAGGAAAGGAAAGGAAAGGAAAGAGCACCAGGTATGTAAAGCAGCTAGTAAGAGTGTGTGCACAGCCAGGAAGCAAAGACGAATGGAATACTTTGTGAGTTTGCCCATAGAGCTGTCTGTATTCAAACCAAGTCTTCTCTCCTCAGCGAAACCCCTGTGAAAATGTACTTACAGACATGTCTAAAAGCCTATGTTTGTTCTATAACATGACCATGTGACAATCAAGACTAACCATCACAAGTCCACCCCTTGTCATCTTAACATCTAAACACATTACATCTCATCCCATAATATTTAACTCCAGGATGACATATGGCATATGACCATTTCATAATGCAAGATAAATTCATTCATTATAACTTCCAGAGTCCAATAGTCATTAACAGTCTGAAAATTGATCAAAAGTCCAAAGTTTCTTCTGAGACACAGGGAACACTTACAGCTATAATCACCAATAAAATAAAAAAGTTACACATTTCCAATATAAAATAGAAGAAATAAATGTTCCCATTCCAAAAGATATGGATAGGGACATCGCAAGGAAAAATCAGGTCCAAAGACAACTGAAACCATGCAGCACAGACACCATGTTTGTTGCTTGGGATGCAGTATGACATCATCTGATCTCCAATTACCCTTACAGCTTCTCCCCCTCCGGTTCTGATACAGACAACATTTGTGACATTCCCTTTGGCCAGCTCTATTTCATCCCTATGGCTTTCTCCAGAAGATGTGCCATAGTCCTAAGAGCCCCACTATCCTGGGGTTACCATCAAAATAAGGTCCTTATTATGAACACAAACACACAATTAGCAACATGAAATAAGAAAGAAAATACAAGGTGTGAAGGATGAATTCATCAAAGAGAAGAACCAAAGAAAATCCAATTCTGAAATGTTGAAAAGGAAAAACACAATAAGCAACATAAAAAGCGCTGGAGAAAGTCTCACCAATGCAATGGATCAAGGAGATGTCAGAACTTCTGACCTTGAGAACAAAGGAAAGAAATTTGGACAATGCAGCAAGGACAAAGATAAAATAAGAAAGTGGCCGGAGAGAAACACCAAGCAACATATAAAAGCAGACCCACTAGAATAAAACCAGATTATTCAACTGAAACTAAAAAAGAAAGCCTAGAGGAGCTAGGCACAGTGATACACACATTTAGACCTAACACTCCAGTGGCAGAGACAGGCAGATCTTAGAGTTCAAGTTCAGCCTGGCCTATTGAGGGAGTTCTCGGATACCCAGAGCTACACAGAGAAACCCTTTCTCAAGAAACATAAAAACTTACAGATTTTTATTCAAACTAATTAGAAGAGAGAAAAAAAAGACCCAAATTAATAAAATTGGAGATAAAGGTATTGTATTAAGTTGACAGCACAGAAGAAATATTTGAGTACTTCTGCCTGGGTACATGAATCAAAAGTCGCAATATATAAAACTCTAAGAGGTTTGCATCCTAATCCAGAATGTTGGTAGCATCATTTTTTTTTTTTACTTAATTTGTTGTGGGCCTAGCAGCCTAGTAGCAAGCAGATCAGCATTTGACTACCTGTCCAGCAGGTTTCCTCGCAACCAGGAAGGGATGATTCTCACCTGGCCAGGAACCATGGGAAGGGCTGATTCTCACCTGGCCAAAACCAGTAGTCCATGGGACAGTGTAGAAATTTGCAAAGTTAGTGTAGCTTGCGGGTTCTTTTCTCTCTCATTTGTTTTTGGTTCTCTGGGTGGTTTTCAGTGTCATTTTTTTTTTCAGCTACACACGCAACAGCTGTAATTTCCCCTGGAAAGTCTGCTCATCCTCAAATGTTTTCCCCTTAGAATCAGCAAGGGGCTAATGCTTCTCGAGGTTCTTATCTGGAATTACTAACTACGACTCCTAATCCTGGGAACTTTTCTGACTCAATCGAGACAGTTAGGTACATATGAGAAAACAACATTTGCAACATTGACCATGTCTCACAATCATGAAAAGGAGTAAGGCATGCATACGCAGAATCTGGAAAACCTCAGGGATACACCGAGTGCCAACTGTTGACAGTAAGTAAGCTCCCTGGGCACTAAACACATAGAATTCATGATAGGTTCTAGGAAGAGTCCAACAGGAAAAATGCAACGTAAAATATGGGATGAATCAATTCATCTTTATCATACACAGGAGCTTGTACTGACAGAAGAAGCGTGGTATTAGTGAGATGGGAAAAGAATGATTTATCAAAGTCTGCTTTTATAGAGAGATTGAGACATGGGATGCTCTTGTAGAGAAATGAGCTGTATAAAAGCATACCATGCACACATGAAAGAATTGTTTGAGTTTGGATATTGACCTTAAAGCATCGTACCCATGTCTATTACTTGTTAACTTTGTAACCACAAGTAGCTGACAGCTGACAGAAGTGCAGTGAAAGCAGGATGTGACTGACTTGATATGGAGTTAAGCCTGCAAAAATGCTGAACTCTCTTATGTCTAGAAAAAGTTATGTAGGAACTGGGAAAGTGTATTTGGGAACGCATAAAGGGGAACAATGGGGGCTTTTACAATGATTACAATGTATTTCTTAAAATACGATGTATTTTTTACAAGGCAAAAATAGGAGCCAATAATAAAGCTGTTCATATAAAGCCTGGTAGAAAAAAAAAACTCTGTTAAAGTATAAATAAAAATGGCTTGAACTATTCAGGGCCACTTGAGTACAATCTACCTGGTGGTCAGAATCTTTCCTTGCTGGACCATGGCATTAAATATGAGTTTTCACCATTATGCTCTTTCCTCAAATACTCTTATGCCCCGAGTAATTTTTTTCCAAGCCTCATTTGTTGATTAATTGGTTGATTGGTTGGTTGACTGACTGGCTCATTGATTGACTGATTGGAGACAGGGTCTTTCTATATAACCCTGGTTGTTCTGCAACTCACTATGTAGACCAGTCTGTCCTTGAACTCACAGAGATCCACCTACTTCTGTCTCCAGAGTGCTGGGATTAAAGGTGTGCACCACCACAATCACCTTAACAGGACTTTCTTTGTAAAACATAGTCTTACTGCATTGTCTAGACTGGCTTGGAGCTCAGTATACAGCCTAGCCTGACTTCTAATTCATGATCTTTTTTTGTAGGGCCCTACATGTGGATTTATGGTAGTGTGCCACCGTAGCTCTCTGCCCAAGAAAAGTTTCGAAAAGAAGATAACATTATTTTTCTTTATTACTCAGAAATTGAACATAATTCTTTTACATAACAAAGTGTTTAAACAGTAATTCAGGAAAAGCCTTCATAATCTATTTAAAGGTCCTGTGAAACCAAGTACCAGATGGAAATTATTTTTGAGGAAGGGCTTACTTACATAAGTCATGCTCTTAGAATGCACTGTGTATCCTAGGCTAGCCTCAAACCCAAGATCCTTCTGCTTCAGCCTCCAAGAGTGTAAATTACACATGTACCATCATTTCTGTATGATTTAAATTTATTTCCACCACTTCTAATCTCTAAAAACATTCCAGTGTATATTTCTTTTAGTCATTTCAAATTGTATTATGAGTTATCTTCAAATCATTTTCTATTTATTTGTGAACAAAAATGATTTAAAAAAAAACTTCAGGGTAGGTTTTTATATAGATATGCTAATTTAAAACAAATTATTTGCATTTGTTAAATTTTTCTGTTCTCCTGAGCTAAGATTTATTATTAAATAACCTCTTTTCACCAATAGCATGCTGTTGGGAGACTGGCTCTAGAGAACAGAATGATTTTTTATGTAAAAGTTTATTTTTTAATTAGATTAATATTTTACTTAAACAATGAAAAAATTATAGACAACCTAAATAAATACTTAAAACATTCAAAAATTAATATGTTATGATATTCTAAAAACTCTGAAGCACATACAGAAATCATTTATGTCTTAAATTATTCTATTCCAGTGTACCAGAAGAGGGACTGCTAATTTTACATAGTTGGTGCCCTCGGCAAAGAAATCTCTTTGACATTCAAAATCTGTTTTAAAACACTCATTTTTCTTCTGTGGGATATCACTTGGCTTGATTTTCAAAGAAATTTTAATTTAAACAAAAGTGATTAGAGATTAACATTCAACAATGCCTGAAGGTTACAACTGTGACCCACATTTGTCATGTCTTTGAACTTTTTCCTTAAACAAAATCCTGTCTTTAATATAGCAGAACCCATGAGAGAAACATGAATTAACCCACAAAATCCTTGGAAAGAAAACATAGACACACACATAAAGACAGAAAGAAATGGATTGAGACACTTTAAGCCCTTAAAATAACATGACTGTCTAAAAAGCTAGTAGAACTTTTAAAGGAGTATCTAGCTACTATATGCCAGAGGATTTCTATGCATTGTCTGATTAATTATCTTTTTCAAAGGAAATAAAAGAAAGTTTATTCTGCACCAAATATGGTCCGGGAACATGAATTCTGGGTCATCAAATATGTTCTACCATAAAATTACTTACATGCAATGGGAGGCTGTTTGTTCATTCCCGTCTGTTCAGACCCGAAATAATCACACAGAAACTATATTATTGCAATACTGTTTGGCCAATCACATAAGCATATTGCTAGCTAGCTCTTATATCTTTGGTTAACCCATTTCTATTATTTTATATTTTACTACAAGATTCTGGCCTACTGGCAAGGTTCTAGTTAACAGCTCACGTATTTCTCCTCTGATGGTTTCATGGCTTCTCTTGACTCCATATTCTTTCTCCCAGCATTCAGTTTAGTTTTTCCCACCCAGTTCTACTCTGCCCTACCTCATGCCAAGCCAGCTTCTTTATTCATTAACCAATAAAAGTAACACATATAGAAGGACTTCCCACATCATTTCCCCTTATCTGTTTAAATAAAAAGGAAGGTTTTAACTTTAACATAGTAAAATTACATAAAACAAAACAGTTATCAAGCAAGAATTACAGTTACAATATTATATCTACTTTATGCTTTATCATACCTAAGGAAAACTATAACTATCTATTCTTCAACTCCATTAAAGACTCCAGAAGGATATAATATTGCCTAAGTTAACAGGGACTGCATTCAATTCTTTCAAATCTCTAGTATTTACAGAGACATCTCACTGCCTAGACAGTCACCCAAAGTTCTTCATAACGTTGCAGGCATCCATCTTTAGCTTACAGACCCACAGTATTTGACAGACTGTTTCATGGAGCAGGAAATTTCAAAGACAGCTCCACCTATATTGGCAGTTAGTAAGTCACTTTTTTCTCTATCCTGCAGAATGTCTTGCAGACTTTTTCATGAAGCAGGAACCCCTAAGGATTGTTTCACCTTTAGGCAAGCTCAGTAGTCATTTTTCTGTGGGTTCTGCATATACAGTTTATATAGCATAACATCAAGCAGTCCAGGCAAGAGAAGTTTCTTGCCCAAATGGCTAGCCAATTCCATAAGGAGCCTCTTTGATGCCCATCTTCCTCTTGAAGTAATTAGTTCTGCCAGAAGCAGATGTGTCTCATATCATGAAAAGTCCTAAGTTATGAAAATATTTTAAATGCCATTTTCTGAAAGTCTCTGAAAGATTTGAAGAATACCTAACTAACTGAAATATATCTCTATATATCTAGAAAACTTAACATGACTACAAACTTGACTATTATAGATGATTATTTATTAACTTATATTTCTTAATTGTGCATTACATTTTTAAATGAGCTGTACAAACACAATACCTTAATCAAGAACAGAAATATACATATAACAAAATTGACCTTAAGTCTGTATCAATAAACCAAGATCCATACCAATGGAAATCTCTATAACACTTACACTAACTTTTAAAGTCATAGAACAAAAAAATCAGTAATATATTGATGCACTTGCCAAATGCATTGGTGAGGACAGATGCTCAGCAGGTCACATCAAACTGGGAGGAAACTCTACTGTAAATGGCAGATGTTATTTCCTCCTATTTGGGGTTGGTAAAAGCTAGTGTTTATTAAGAATCTATTCCCGAGGTTTTACATGATAGCCAAAAGGATATAATATTAGATTGAGAGGTGAGTGATAAGTGGGTATCAAGTGGACTAGAAAGAGCAAATGATAATTTCAGCTGTCAATCTACAACAGTATAAATGCCCACAATCAGGGAGCTTCAATCTGATCCCAGTCTTTAGAACCTTTAAAATATGTGTGATTTTTTCAGGGAATGTCTTTGATTCACAGATCCTCCCAGTAAACAAGCATCAGTTTGGTTTTTGTTTCATTGTTTGTTTTGTGGGCAGAGGTCAAATGTTATTTTTTGTCTCACAGCATTAGAAAGGCTCGTTCCTAAGGTCTGATAAAGGTGAGCCTGAGTGGAATCGGCAAGAAACTAGTCATTAGGGGACAGAAGTCATTGTAAATCCATGAAGGAAGAGGTTTGTCGATCGTGTAACATTATTAACTATCACAATCTGATCTGGAGCTTCCTTCCTTATGCTCTCGCTGTCTCTGTAACGTATGCATGGACAGGTAATACAAGTATTGTATCTGAAGTTAAAACCATCAAGAACACAGTGCGATCTAAATAAAGGTAGCAGAAAAGGGAAATAGACATGTTAATCAGTGAAGATTCTCTGTATGTATCAACACACTAACTAGACTGACTACATATTTTTCCTGGATGTTTATTTTTTTTATTGATTTATATTGAGCTCTACATTTTTCTCTGCTCCCCTCCCTGACTCTTCCCTCCCCTTCAACCCTCTTCCAAGGTCCCCATGCTCCCAATTTATTTAAGAGATCTTGTCTTTTTCTACTTCTTGGGTATTTATTTTTAATATTCTACAAAATAGTTCATTTGATGTCTAATATTTCAAATTATCTGTTTATAAAGCTTTTGACTTTTCTTCTGGCCAGTTTGATGTCATAGCCATAACTTTACATGGGATAGCTAGTTCCAATTTTAGGAAATATTTGTCTTTAATATCCAAATTATTATGATTCTTTTTATGACTAACAATTTTTATTTGTCCTGTTACTTCACTAGTTAGAGTTTGGGGAAGTAAGTGGATAGTCACATTACAGACAAAATTAAATAACTAATAATAATGTAATATCTTGCCACACAATTATCCTTCCCCAATATACTAAATATTATTAGTGCCAGGGATAAGCAAGAGACAGGCTTGTGCAAAATCAGAATTTTATAAGTTTGCTGAACACAGCAAAGTGTTAAATTGATTTCACAGTGAGAAAGAGAAATAGGACTCCAGTAGGAGTCTTTCCGCAGCATTGGCCAGCTACTTCTCACTGGGAAAATAGGAGAGTTGCTCAGGAATTTTCTAATTTGAACTAGGGAATACCTTAAGTTTAGTATCCCTCCATCCACTTCTTGTCACACACTTTTCTCCTATCCTCCTCCCTACCTTCAGACAGTCATTCCCTGCTCACTGCCCTTTTCCAGCTTGCTGGGTTTGGTAAACATTCATTCATACACACATATACAAAAGCTAGGAACCACAATCAGCATATGAAAGAGACTATGCTGTGTTTGTCTTTCTGAGCCTGGGTTATATCACTTAATATAATATTCCCAAGATTCAACCATTTTTTTCTAAAATTTTATATACTTGAGACCCGATGAAATCCCCTTGCACATATGTGCCGTATTTTCATTTCCATTCATCAGCTGATAGAAATCTAGGCTGATTTCAGGTCTTTGTTACTATGCCCTGAGCAGAATAAGATGCAGATGGGTATTTCTGTGACAAGTTCTAGAGCCTTATGGTTGTATTCCATGGTTTGATACAGTTGGGTCTTGTGTGGGGTCTGTCTTTAAGTTTTGAGAACCTTCCTGACAGATGTTCAGAGCATCTACCACCAGTGTACACTCCCATCAACAGTGAATAAGAAAAGATTCTCGTCCTCCTTGTCCTTACCAACTTTGTTGTCCGTTGTCTTCTTCAGTGTAACCATTGTAAAAGGATGAGATGGAATCTCAAAGTAGTTCTAATTTGTATTTCTCTGATAGCTAACGACGTTGAACACTTCTTAAAATGTTGATTAGCCATTTTGTATATCTTCTTCTTCATTCTTCTTTTATTGGGGGTAAGGACTAATTTGTACTTCTTTTGAGAATTCTCTTCTCTGTTTAGTTCCAAAAGCCATTTTTATTGGATAGTTTGTTTACAGGATGTTTCGTTTCTTGAGTTTATTGTATCATTCTAGATGCGAAACCTCTTTTGGGTGTGTAAATAAGCAAAAAAAAAATGCTTCTATTCTATAGGTTGCCTCTTCACCTGATTAGCAGTTTTCTTTGTTGTTTGGAAGCTGTGAATTTGTTGACTGTGTCCTCTTTTCCTGAGTAACTGGAGTCTAGGTCACAAAGTCCTCAGCTATGCCTGAATCTTGAATTGTGCTTCCTCAACCATATTTGCTTTTGTTTTTTAATAACCTTGTCCCAAAGATCAATCGATCAGTTAAAATGATTATTTCATTCAGATTGCTGGTATAGTCAGTGTTTGTTAATAAGGAATAACTCAAAAAGGGTTTAGGGAACTTGTCCTTAGGAACAAGTCCTTCTTGAGTTGTGTCAGAGTTTTGAAGATAGGCGATCTTACCTGGACATGAGATAGGTCACGGGGGTCATCTCACATGAGCATGAGCCACCATAGGCATCTGAATCAGTCTCAGAAAACAAAGGAATGGAATTTTGTTCTTAACAGTTACTTTGCTTTTTTTATCCTTGCGCTGTAAGACCCGGGCTATATTCATTCACCACCACCTTGCCAGCCAGATTTGGCTCTCATGAATATTCTTCACCCTCCTCCATTCCAGAAGATAGCTAAATTCACAGTAGATCACACTTTCCTGCTTAGCCCCCTTGCTCAGTCAGCCTTATCTGGGTAGTGAATACAAGTGTTTACTTGTCATCCTGCATTTACTTGGCAAGTATACTCTTTGCCATCCAGTGAAAAGTCTCAGGTCCCACTGTTATACCAACCACAAGCCTCATTTAATCTTCAAAAACCTCCTGAGGTAGGTGTAATTTCAACCACACTTTGCAGAAGCTTATTTGCTTTTTGATTGAAAAGGGAAAGGAGGGGAGGGGAGGAGAGATGCATAGAGCCACCTGGCTGGATAAGCACAGGAGTCTGCTTGAGCCTACTATCTTTAGCTCCGAAGACAGGTCTCTTACACCTTATAGTAAAATGTCCTTTTTATATCTCTTTATCCTGGATTGATGAACCAATTTTCTTGTTTTTTTTTTTTTATTTTTCCATTCAAAAATTTACACTTCCTCCCCTCCTCCTATTCTCCTCCGACTCTCCCACTCACTCTCCTCCCTTCCCCTCCCTCCTTAAGAGAGGGCAGGGAACCCTGCTCTGTGGGAAGTCCAAGGCCCTCCCCCCTACATCCAGGCCTAGGAAGAGGTGCATCCAAATAGACTAGGGTCCCAAAAAGCCAGTACATGCAGTAGAAACCAATCCCAGTGCCTTTATCAATGGCTTCTCAGTCAGCCCCCATTGTCAGCCACATTCAGAGAGTCCAGTTTGATCACATGCTCGTTCAGTCCCGGTCCAGCTGGATTTGGTGAGCTCCCATTAGAACAGGCACACTGTCTCAGTGGGTAGACCAAACCCTCACAGTCCTGACTTCCTTGCTCATCTTCTCCCTCCTTCTGCTCTTCAAGTGGACCTTGGGAGTTCAGTCCATTGCTCTGATGAGGGTCTCTGTCTCTATCTCCATCCATTGCCGGACAAAGATTCTATGGTGATATTCGAGATAATCATCAGTGTGATAGTGGGGCAAGGCCAGTTCAGGCACCCTCTGCACTGCTGCCCAAGGACCTAGCTGGAGACATCCCAGTGGACGCCTGGGATCCCCTCTAGAGCCAAGTCTCTTGCCAACCCTAAAATGGCTCCCTTAATGTAGATATCTTCTTCCCTGCTCCTATACCCGCCCATCCTCCATCTCCACCCTCCCACTCCCCCAAGCTCTCCCCAGTCTTTTCCTTCTCCCTTCTCTCTCCCCCTCTCCCCTTCCTCCATCCTCACTCCCACCCCTACCCCCACGCCCATGCTCCCAACTTTTGCCCGGCAATCTCATATATAGATCCTTCTGGTAATTGGAAGCAAACCAATTTTCTTAGCTTCTTCATTTTTTTTTCTATGTAGACTCAGCCCAGATACAGCTAGAATGTTGGGGAAGCTCCCCCATTTAGCAGTTTTAAGATCTGAAAATGACTTCAGTCTGAAAACATTGCTGTTTATGTCTTTAAACAAGCAAGAATTTGGTACACGATACATTCACTCAGTTACTAAATTCAGAGAGTAGTGATGAAAATCGTAAAATGCTCTGCAAATCATGCCAAAACATCTTGGAGTGTAGTTAGATTTATAGAAAATTTAAAATATTTATGAACATTATTTGTAGGAAAGCATTGCCCCCAGCAAGTTATAAAATGTTACCAAGTTCCTGAATCTAGTTGTGTTTCTTAGAAGGATTGTCTCCACCAGAGCTAAGGTGCTGTACTTGACATAATACCACGTCAAGGCAGCTTTGAGTCCAAAGGGAACTGGATACAATCACCCCTAAGATTTTTTTTTTCTGACCCTGGTGGGCAAACATCTGACAAATTGGATATCACCTCTGGAAAGCATCTATAAAAATGGTGCATCCAAGTCAAGTATGAAAAGAGAAGCAGCTTTAGGGGCTACACAGGACAGAGTTATGTAAGGACCTATGCTTTGCCAGAAAACTAGTTCTGTATGTTTTTTTCTCAGATTCTTTGGTTACAAGTCTCAAATATCCAAAGGATGCTCAATCATGCCACAAGGACATGTGCTCAGCTTTGTTCATAGCAGCATTGTTTGTCATAGCCAGAACCTGGAAACAACTTAAATGCCCCTCGACCGAAGAATGGATAAGGAAAGTGTAGTACATTTACACAATGGAGACATTTTCTTCAATGTCTGTCCACTGGCAAGGTGTCCATGCCAATGAAATTCATTGAGTTACCTTTTAAATAGCATGATAATAGAAGGAGGATCAGTTAGGAAAAGGAGAAAGATCAGTCGAGTTCGAGGGAAACAAGAGAGAGTAATGGAAATATGATCAAAATATATGATAATATACTTGTATGAAATGTCACAATGTTGCATGACTGACTTCCTAAGGAGACACCACATACACATCACACACACAACAACAACAAGAGGCCAAACTAACAACCTCTGGTGGGAGGTCTATAGCTGGAGTTGCTGATGGCCTGGGTATAGCAGGCATCCTTATCAACCTGAATGTTACTCATAAAACAAAAAGAATGAACCATCATGACACAAATGTAGCAATGCCAGAGACTTTGGGTGCCATCTTGAACTCTTTCTCTTCCCTGTTTTCCACAGATGGTTCTTTGAATCCCACCTAGCCCCTTCCCTGGATGTCTCTTAGAGCTGAGTCTCCTCTCCAGTCCCTCCAACTCACCATCATAATCCAGGTCACAGTGTCTTTCACCTGGGTTGCCAAACTCTCTGTAGGTCCCTCAACTTTCCCCACCTCTAGACATGCATTTCCAGTCCTCTCTCCACTCATTAGCTGCAAGTATCTTCCTAAAAGATCCTATTTGGATATGACCAAGATAGAGCTCTACTATGGCTGTTCAGAGGCTCCATGGTATTTAAATCAAAGAAAAATTTTTTCACATAGCTGAAGGAGGCAATCAAGAGTGCGACTTTTAGATATAACACAACCAGTGTGATCACAAACTCACAGTACCTGTGCTCACTTGAGCTGGGCTGCCAGAGAAAGACCCTCTCTGCATCTGTTTGTGTGCCTTAAATATATTTGTGTATCTCTCTTGCACTCAAAGAGAAATCTTGCCAATCTTCTATCAGCCTCTGACTTCACCTTCTCAAAATGACTCATGGATGGCAGATGAGCACGTGGGACTTTGCCCCTAATTGCTGAATAACAGGCTACTGATGGGCTCTGGGGGAGGAGAAACCACTGTCTCCAGCTGTGTATCTGCTGATGGCCTCACCAGACTTCCAAGGCCGAAGCCACACAGATGTTCCCGACAAACCCAGAGGGACTCAAACAAAACAAAAAGACATGAGTTGGGGAGATAAGGAGCAAAGAAGGGGAGTGTATGTGGGAGGAAGCAGATGAGAGGAAGTAGGGGTGAGGTGAATCCATTATACGCATGTATAAAACTGTCAAAGAACATAATTTTGTGAAATGTCTTTTTTTTAGATCATGACTTCTATAGTTCCATCACTCTGCCAAACTCTCTCACCTGATTGTCATACTGATCCCCTTTAAGATTAATGAATATGCCCTGCTGTCTGTCACCTCCGGGTGAGCAGAAGGTTACCCTATATTAACATCTCATTCCACCTTTCCCACCCATAAATTTTCTGTTTAAATATCTCACATTCTAAAAAAAATTTCCAAAATTTCCAGTCCAGAGTTAAATGTTCCTCCTGTGTGCTTCCATGGTAATCCACACTTCCTATGACACCATATGTAATATGATTGACTATTCATTCACTTACTGCTCTCCTGCTATATATATATAAGCTGTGTTCCATAAAAATCCAGGCTTATCTGAACTGTAGAGCTATATCTAGTGTCTATGACAGACAGGTCCTAAAGTGGTATTTATTGCACAAATACCCTAAAATGTATTTGTGCATCTTTCTTGCCCTCAGACAGAAATCTTTCCAATCTTCTATCAACCTCTGACTTCACCTTCTCAAACTAACTCCCTGCTTCTCATTGTCTTCCGAGGGTGGGCCTTTTCAATAGGAATACCAACGTAGCCACTGCAAAAGGGACCACAAAGACAGCAGAGAGGAAACACTTCTACTCTGGTCTCTTGCTTCCTTCTATAGCTTCCCTGACAGACCACACTCTAGGACTCCACGTTTGAGGCACAACTTAGATGCTCCTGAGACTCCTAAACAGTTCTCCTAAAAACAAAGAATGTCTCTGATTTTATGAACACCTCCCAAGCTATGGAAGACCCACCATCTCAGAAGCAGACGTGATGTTATAATTTGTAGACTCACATAGTGCTAGATATTAATAAGCTTTTTGATGTCACTCCACCTGACTCTGAAGTCTTCTAGTCAGGAAACCAAGATACTAGAGATATGTCTTACCCTTAGGTCAAGAATCTTGGAAGAAAGGAAGGAAGGAAGGAAGGAAGGAAGGAAGGAGGGAGGGAGGGAGGGAGGGAGGGAGGGAGGAAGGAAGGAAGGAAGGAAAAAAATAACTAAGAACAAGCCCAGAATTCACAACTTCTTCCTCTTTTCGCTGAACCAAGAATTTACCTAAAATAAAACATATCGATATAAATATAAAGCCCTCAGAGCCCCCAGCTCCAAACGACCATGAGGAGTACTCTCCTTGATGCAGATACAGATTCCTGCTGTCCTGACAGCTAGAGAGCCCAGCATTCCCCGATCCCAGCTTTGCAAACAGGTTAATCCTAAAAACATTTTCTGATTGACAGAAACATTTGCTGAAAAGTAACACAATTAAGGTACACCCTTGAAATCAATTTAGGGCTGATTCTAACAAGTTAACCTTTCTGATCAAATTGACAGGTCACCTCAGGAAAAATCACAAGTAAATCTGCCTTTTAAAAACTGAATCCTCAAAGAAAGACTTGGCTGCCTCGTTCTACAACAGTCTTCTTTTGTTTTAGTTTCATATTGGCTAACTGTCAGTGAAAATGAAGCATTTTATTTCTTAAATCTCCATCATCAATTGCTTCATCCCATGCTCTAGTGGGTAGCATTTCTACTTTCTGAGATGTTTGAAGGGTTCAAATGGCTTGTATTATTTTGCTTAGAATTTTCAATTTTCTCTTGGATTGAAAATGAAGTGAATTCAATTTGTCAGTAACAGATTAAGCATTTCTATAATGTACTCCTTTGCACACAGAACTTAGCACACAGTACCTGATGACCCAAATAATTCAGTTGCACATATAAATGGGCCAATACATCAACCTACACATATAATCAAGCAGTTTTCCCCAAGAATTAATAGGCCATATGGATACTAGTTTATTTGTTCGTTCAATTAACATTTTATTTAATATCAGGTATTATTTAGGTTTCTATTGCGGTGAGGAGACACCATGACCACAGCGACTCTTATAAAGGAAAGCCTTTAATTGAGGCTGTCTTGCAGATTCAGAGGTTTAGTCCGTTAGCATCATGGTGGGGAGAATGGTGACACGCAGGCAGACATGGTGCTGGAGAGTAGCTGAGAGCTCTACATCTGGATCCACAGGCAGCAAAGAGAGATGCTGTGCCTAGTGTGAGCATCTGAAACCTCTAAGTTCTTCCCTCCTCCCCGCATTGGCACACTTCCTCCAACAAAGTCACACCTACTCCAACAACCACATTTCCTAATAGTGTCACTCCCAGGCTGTTGGCCGAGGCTGCTCATTTGTTTCCCAGCCATCCAGACCCAAAATAACCATACAGAAACTATATTAATTAAAACCCTGTTTGACCAATCACTTAAGCATATTGATAGCTAGCTCTTATATCTTAAATCAACCCATTTCTATTAATATGTGTATCACCATGTGGTTGTGGCCCACTGGTAAAGTTCTGTCATGGCATTTCCTTGACTCTGCCTACTCTCTCCTCTATCTGCTTGGGATTCCCACCTTGCCCTATTTTGCACTTCAATAGGCCCAAAGCAGCTTCTTTATTAACCAATGATATTCACAGCATACAAAGAGGAATCCCACATCACCTGGTGACCAAGCATTCAAATCTATAAGTCTGTGGGGGCAATTCTTATTGAAACCACCACAAGTTTATACCCTATACCCCTGTGCTAGTGCCAAAAACTGATGGACATCCCTGTCCTCACATAAGGAAAGGAAAGTCAACAGTTAATGCCAGCTGCAGTAGGCTCCTTTTGTCACCATGGTGAAGCCTTTATTGCACACTAGTCCAGAGTAGGTGAAGAAAGCATCTCCCAATCAAGACTGAAATATTAGTTCACAGTGTGCTGAAGACGCTGTAGCTAGGTCCAGAGACACTGGTAGTAAAAATAAAAATAAAAAAGCTATGACTTACATGTTTTTATCTAACTCTATTTCAACTTTTTTTTCTCTATTCTTTCTCTTAGCTTCAGCTACAAAATTCACCCTCAGTTCCACTTGGCCTTGAGTAAAACTAACAGCCATCATTTATTAGCCAGACAGGCACTGCGGTGTGTTCCTGATGGGCTGTGTATTACATCTCAATGGGAACTCCTAGGTGGTGTCATCATCCGCATGTCACACACAAGGAAACGGAACCACCACCACAACACTTTGGACCCAGAAAGTGCACCAGGTGGAGGCCAATGTCCCCACCATCATTATTTCTAGGAACTGATACACAAAGTCGTTTCTCTGGCTGACGATCATGATGGTATCTCACTCCCCTCCTGTTCCCCATAAAGCCCATTTTGTTCTAAAGAAGGTACTGAATGCCCTGTGTTGGGAATACCAGGCACTCTGCAGTGATGGTAGGTGCATAGACAGAAGAACATTACAAACACCAAGTAACATCTATGGTTACTCACACAAGACCTGCATGAGATGAAGTCAGGTAAAAATTCCAACTGAAAAGATGGTTCAGTAGTTAAGAAAGGTTGCTGCTCTTGCAGAGGACCTGAATGTGGCTCCCAGTACTCACACTGGGCAGCTCACAACTGCTTACAACTCCCGCTCCAGAGAATCTGACACCTTCTTCTGGCTTCCACAGGTACCTGGATGCATGTGTATATGCACATATACAGACATAAACACATAAATTAAAATAACGTAAGTTTTTTGAAAAAAAAAATCCAGGATGCTCTAAAGCTCAGAGATCATTGCAGAAGAAGGGACATAAAGGTTGTAAGAGGCAGAGGGTCAGGGAATTTTCTGTGAGATGGGGTCTTCTAGGAATGTCAGAGGCTGCACACATAAAGTCTCACCACCATGACTGCCTAAACATGAGCTGAACAAGGACAACAACATCAGACATGCTAAAATGAACAAGGAAACACCCAGGAGGCCTCAAACCTTCACAAAGAACTACAATCAACTAAGGAATGCTGAGAGCAGAAGAAACAGTCTTTCTCAGGGAAGAGCACAGCAACTGGGTATCCAATACCAAATAGTCAGCCACGAAAACACCATATGAATAAAATTATACAGACTAAGTAGGTTGAACTTATATATTTAGAAATATATCTATATGTATATTAGAAATATACATACATTTTATATATATGTGTGTGTGTTATAATTAATAAACAAAAGAGACCATGAATTGCAAAGAGAGTAAGTAAGAGTATATGGGAAGGTTAGGAGGGAGTAAAAAGGGGAAAATAGTGGAATAAAAAACATGTTTTTTAATTCCAGTGTGGAACAGGGTGGGGCTCCTGGTGTCCCACCCTTAGCTAAGGAGCTGTTGGAAGTTGATGGATGTTGAGAAAAAGTCCTTTTCCTTTGGGTTGTAGCCATGGTAGCTTGCTTGTACTCCAGTGTGTGCCCCCACACTCATCTGTATATGGGCAGCTCTAATTGAATTAGTACATTATTTTTTTTAAGTTGTAAAGGACATGAAGTTGAGGGAAAATGTTCTAAAGGAGTAGAGAAAGTTAAAGAAAGGGGGTAGTGAGTGGATATAACCAAGACAGACTCTGTGTGTGTGGTGTGTGTGTGTGTGAGTGTGTGTATGTGTGTGTGTGTGTGTAAAATTTTAAAAAAATGAAAGAGTCATCTAATTGTATGTCAAAGGAGCAAGGAGATAAACACATTTAGTTTTAGATAAATATGCAAGTGGGTCACATAGCAGCCAACAAGGAGATGTCAAAATATGCTCCTGACTCACCTGTATCCACTTAAGAGCTAAGTGTTGGCTCCAGACACTCTAGGAGGAGCCCAGTGGCCCAGCAGTTATTGCACACACACAGGTGGCCTGAGTCATCCCAGCTCACATACAAGAAAAGTCTTAACAATGGCTGAATTTGTAAAGTACTCAATTCTCTTTCAGGTGGGAATTTTTCTTTAACTTCCAGTGCATTTCTTCCTAAGATAAAAGGATTGGTGCTCCACAACATATCCTAAAGATGGAGAAACTCAGAACCATCAAAATATCACTCCACGTTTTGTGACTACCAAACAATACAGCCTTGGTCTTAAGAGGAACTTCTGTACAACCTCTGATACCCCCTTTTAGTCTTTCGGCTGCCAAAATGCAGAGTCCTCCCTGTTCTGAGAAGACCTTCTCCCAATGATTTCATCACTCTCACCTATGTGTTCCCAAAACATTCTGCAGCTTAGCAAACCTCATCCACAGCCCTGTGTAGGGATTCTGCATGGAGAGACTTTTCCTGTGTACCCAAAGTCCCTGCCCTTCTCTTCCCAACCCCGTGCCCATTGGTAACTTGAAATTGGCCATGTGGAAGCAATTATGCAAGGCAAATCAGCAAACACTACAGAACAGAAATCGTTTGTATTCATGGCTACAGAGACTATTATTAAACATTCACTCTAGATATATCTATGCCGTTACACATTTCCAGAGCTCATTCATTTTTATTGCTGACTATTATGTGGCTATTGTGTGTAACAACTTGCTTTCACTATGACAGAAGACCTGAGACAATCAGTTGAACAGAAAGAAACATTTATTTTGGCTCACATCATAGCCAGAATGCAACAGAATTAAAGAAGAGGCCAGGATCCCCCCCCAATCCCATTCACATGGTAAAGGTTCCATACTCTCCTGTAGCAACCCCTGGGCCTTTGGGTGACCTTCCAAGTCCAACCTATAGCATGATTTAAAAATGGTTCATCCAAAGCCGGGTTGTTGTGGCACATGCTTTAATCCCAGCACTCTGGAGGCAGAGGCAGGCGGATCTCATTAAGTTTCGAGGCCAGTCTGAGCAACAAAGTGAGTTCCAGGACAGGCAGGACTGTTACACAGAAAAACCCTGTCTTGAAAAGCCAAAAAAAAAAAAAAAAAGGTTCATCTAGAGCAGGGAGACTGGTGAATCAGTAAGGTTCTTGTAAGCAGACACGAGGACCTGAGTCTGATCCCCAGTGCCCACTTTAAACAGGTTGAGCAGTGGCATGCCTGTAGTCCCAGCACTGGGGAGGCAGAGGCAGGCAAGTTCCTGGGGCTTGCTAGCCAACAGGTCTACTCAAACTGATGATCTGTAGTTTCAATAACAGATTCTTTCCTCAAAGCAAGAGGGGAGGGTAATTTTAAATCCAGCATAGGCCTCTGGCCTCTACATATAAGTATACACACACATGGGCATATATGAGCACCTTCACACACCACACACACACACCACACACGCATACCTCACATACACCACACGCACACTACACACACAGTTAATTCACATTATTGCTAGCTTTCTGTCTTCGTGGCAGGACAAGTATATATTGCTTTGTCATGGTTAAAATAGAAGCTGGTATCCCCAGACCCATTTTGAGATTTGGCTCAAGAATTTCCCGCTCCAAACTCCCCTGATAAAATCTATTGTTTCTCATATTTCATGCTGAACCACAGTGCTGCATAGATTCATTTCTACACAGCTCAGAGTCTTCTTGGATTCCGAGAGCAGACACTGACTAGCTTGGTATAGGATACAGATAGAATATATTCCAAAAGTGTGCCTAATAATTTTTTAAAATAAAGTGGATAAATGCCTCCCACTTAAACTATGGCTTGCCAAGTTACAGAATTAATGTAATTGTCATACATAAATGAAAATCTTTTGAACCTCCTGACAAAAATTATAAAACTGAAAGTTGGCAGTAGCTATGAAACATTCCCTTTCTAGGGACGTACTGCCTGTGTGTGTAGTAATAACAGAACTTTCCTTAGTAGAGACAAGTGGGGGACCTAGTTTTGCTTTGGTATTCTACTGCTAAAAGGCCCGGAAGAAAAAGGAAATTAGCTTTTGGTTAAGGTAGAGCAAATATGTCCTTCGATCTGCTTTAACCTAACATCTGGGAACTAGCTCATGACCCCAGTACACTAAAAGCTGAAACCGCAGCTGAACTTGCTAAGTAAAAGTTCAGAGCTACAGACTTTTGAGATAGACATTGCCAGTGTTCTAATTTTATGCCCACCGCTTATAATTTACATATAAAATTATTAGTGACTAAATGAGTGAAAGACTAAAAAGCAGAGGATTTAGATCCTGTTTCCAGAATGAAAGCCTCCACACAACGGAACATCCAAGGTATCGCTTCTATTACATAGTACTTTAAGGGTCTCAAGTAGTGTCCCATGTAGGATCGCTAAATAGCCTTCTTTAGTGGTGACGATGGGGCAAATTTTACTCAGCTGCACTGTTCACCTCAGAGTCAAACAAAATCTAGGGAATATATAGAGTATTCATGGGAAACCTATAAGATAAAGAGAGGTTAAAAGAATAAAGTGTTTAAACTTGAGATCCGAAGGTGACTAAAATCCTCAAGCCACGGAGAAATATCCTGCGGTGATTGTATCATGAGCCAGTTTCACAAAGAATAGAAACAGGAGAAGAGGCTTGCAATAAAAAAAAGAGGAAAATCGTAGGGGAACTGTAGTTTGACACTAATAACAACTGGACAGGTCCTTGTCTACAAAGTCTGTTTATGTGACATCCTAACCACAGATAAAGTCCTTTTGCTAAGTCAGAAAGAAAACCCAATCGTTTCTCAGAATACATTTCAGGCCATGGCTCTAGGTGCATGAAAAGTTCTTTAAAAATATGTGCTAGGCATTTTTCTCATCCCTGCAACCAAATGCTTAGCAGGGCGTGATTGGATCGTGTTTGAGGTGCTGTGGTCTGCTGTAGCATGACTGATATGGGGCAGCCGTGCTGTGGCAACTGGAGTGTGATGCATTGCCTGCTCATGTCTCCACAGGACAGTAGCAGAGAAAAGGGGATTGTCAGTACTCACTAACTTTCTCCTGTCTCATTTTACTCAATCTGGGACCCTGCCCCATGGAAGGGTGACACATTCATCATGATCTCAGAAACCCTCTCCTGAAATGCCTCATAGATACACCTCAAAATGTGCTTAATTAAGATCCTTAAAGTTTGCACTAATTATTTTATGTATGTGTATGTACATGCATGTACTCCCAACATGCCATACATATGGAGGCCAGAGGACAATTTGCAGGTGTTCAAACAGGTCCTGGGGATAGAATCTATGTCAAGCCATATCCCAAGGCCCCTACCTGGGAATTTCCTATTTCTTAAACCTATCAAGTTGGCAGCTTGACACCCAAACACATCTCTAAATAATCACACTTCATCCTTGCCCCTAAAGTTACATGTTCGCCTAATAAAGGAAAATGTATTTAGTCCATGTCTAAGCATCTCCAAAGCTTTAGCAACTCTAACACCATTCAAAAACCCCAAACTGAAAGTCTATCCTGAGACTAAGGTAATCTCAGCTGCAAGCCCCTGTAAAATCAAAACACAAGTAACATACTTTCAAAATACAATGGTCCCGAGGAAGCATTTCCATCCTAGAGGGGAGACACAAAGGATAGCAAGGAAAGATCAAATGCCCAGTATCTAGAGTTCATGGTGATCTTGTCTGATAGTTGCCATCCATAAATAGAAGGAAGATATTCTAAAAGAGATATTGTTGCCCTCTTCTCCGACTACCTGGACCTTAGAAACAATGAACCCTAAAGAACTGGAACTCCTCTTTCCCACCCCACCCCCAGCAATCTCATGCTGGGAAAAGAAAAAGGCTAAAGCCCAGGCCAGGCAGAAGGGAAACTTTTCCTCCTGGAAAGAGATGTGAGACTTGTCGGACCACCTTGAAGGAGAATGGAGACAAGACAATGATGGGTCAGTGATGAGCCAGACCACACCTTGGCCAGGACTACCTAGTTGTGTATATTTCTTCTATTTAAGCTTTACCTTCTGCTGGAGAAAGACATGGCTGCATGGGTACCGGCACTTGTTGCCCTTACAGAGGACCTGAGCTTGGCTCCCAGCACCATGTCAGAGAGCTCACAACTCTCTGTTAACTCCAGAGGATCTGATACTCTCTTCTGGCTTCTATGAAAACCAGCACACATGCAGTATACACTCACACAGAAACACATACATACACACAAACAAAACTAAAAATAAACTTTGCCCTCACTTAAAGACCCCGAAGATGGAGCTGGTGGGCATGGTGGTTTGAGTGAGAACTATTACCCATAGGCTCCTGGATTTGAACACTTGGTCCTTGATTGATGGTGCTGCTTGGGGAGGTCACAGCCTTCATGGAGGAAGTACATCACTGGGGCAGGTTTGGAAGGTTTATAACCTTTCCCCACTTCCTGTTCACACTCTTTGTTCCTAGGTGAGCTGGCATACGTAATTAGTTAGCTTTCCCCTCCTGTTGGCTTTCCATGCCATCCACGCCCTTATGAACTTTGGTCCCCAGGAAACATAAGCCAAAATAAACTCCTTCCCCCTCAAATTGCTTTTGGTCGCAGTGTTTATTACAGCAACAGAGAGGTAACTAACGACTGTCAGTCAGTGGGGTACTCAGATCTCTCTGTCTCTCTCCCCACTGTGGTCATCCTGAGTAATAAATCTCTTCTTTTCCTCCTTTTCACTGTCCGCTGGACCCTTTCAGGGGTTGACAAAGGATGAGTGACTGTGCCAGGTTTGGCAGGCAGTCAGGGCACAGGTGTTGACTTCTAACTCTGGTAACAGTCTGGTACCTAAGAGGCTTGGGTACCCTATCCCTGTGCTTCTGCTGTTTACATCACATGCGGCAGCTCTCTTGGGCTGGCTCCACTTAACCTACAACTGTCCATACAAACACTGAGTGTTTCTAGCATCCCTGATATCCTAGGGCTTCATCTTCATAACTTCATATGGACGACTTTGGTACCAAGGTGGCCAACAGTGGAAATATCTGGCTCCTTGTGAGAGTTAAACTTCATCGTCGGCACCAGAATAGAATCACCTAGGAGAGAGAGTCGCTGTGATTGGTTGCACCTTTTCTTAAACTGTGAGCCAAAATAAATAAAATTAAAAAATAAAAAAAATCTTTTTCTATGAAGTTTCTTATGAAAGTATTATGTAATAGCAACAAGGAAAGTAACTACCTTTTTATGTTTCATCCAGACAGATGTTCTTGGATAGCTTGGTCTGTAGGCCTATTTGTTCGTCTACATTTTGATAATAAAACACCTGCAGGGGTTTGTTAGATGGTACAGAGTTCTGAGAATTTAAACGAAGTTATTATGTGAAATTCTAAGAGGTATGAATGGGTAGTAAAATTTGATGAAGAGGCAGATCTTGGAAGCTCCCTGAAAAATATCTGGAATGTTATTAAGGTGGGTAGCTCTTTGGGAGAGTTCCAAAGATCTATGTAGTAACACAAAAGCAATGGCATCTTTATGTGGAATCCAGAAAGGATCCAACTTTGCTGAACATCCTGATGTATGCAATTACAAGAAGCATGCAAGGTAAGTTGTAAAGAGATATGAGAGGAAGTCTTAACTCACCAAAGACAGTATCTAAAAAGGAGCATCTTCACAGAGCAGGTGACATTCTAAGACACACTGGGAAAAGAGATTCTGTATTCCAAGTCAACTCTCATAAGTTGACAGAGAAAGAATTCTGAAGCAGGGGTCGGCACAATAGGAAAGACGCTGTGAATGAGCAATAGTGTCTCCTAGTAAGAGAATCATGGCAGATAGATCCTCGAGGCTACTTGAAACCCATGGAGGCTTAGTCTAAAGACTTCACACACTCAGAAAAATAGGTACTTGTATTGTATTTTTGTGTGCATGTACTCACACTTAAGATTCAGTTACATTTTTATTTTGCTGACTATGTAATTAATAGTCATACAGATAATTTGGTCCTGTGTGTCTTAATTTGATGACACCCTGTTAAAGTAATAAGAGCATGAAAGAGAAAAATCATTTCAAAGGCCAATGAAATGACTGAAAAGAAAAGGACTTGGGGACCAACCGCTTCTGAGCTTGTTATCTATGTTACATTATTTTTAAAATTCAGTTTCATGGGATAAAAGAGAGTTCTGCTGCCTAGTGGCCACTCCGTTAACTTGGCATCTAAAGAAATCTGCCCTGATATATGCACAAGAACTTATCTTTTCTTAACTGAAGTTCCCAAAAATCAACAAAAAGCCACAAAGATGAAATCATTTCTAAAACGAAGTGTGTGTCAGTTCAGTTACCAACAAAAAGAAGCCTACCTTTGAGTTAGCAGCTTGATTCTACAGGAGTCGGGAATATTAGTAATACAGGCAACACACTCAAAGGCTATGTGAAGCTGTGTTCGTGGTTATCCTTCAAGGCATTCAAATGCAAAATAGCAAGAGAAGGGATTGTATTCTTTTACTGTTTCCTCTGGTGCTGTTTAGCGCTTTTCAGAATGGAAATGTTATCTTTAATGTCCTTACCATTTTCAGCTCAAAATGATAATAGGATATCTAGGCATGCTATCAAAAAGCTGCAGTTTCTTCTTCATCTCCACACTCTTCCCAAACTCATTTTCAGCTTCAAGAAAAAAGAACAATAAGCAATCTAAAGTATTGTCAAAAAAGTTTAAGTGTCACATTAAAAGGGAAAAACAGCCCTATATTAGCACAGTTATCTAGATGTAGGGCTCATGGACTCACTCCTTTAGGCTCTCCTAAGCAGTGTGGGTAAAGAGTTCACTGCCCTTAGAATGCTGTTTCACCAGACCCAAAAAGATGAATATGGTATGTACTCACTCATTAGTGGATTCTAGCCATAAACAAAGGACGTTGAGCCTACAGTTCGTGATCCTAGAGAAGCTAAATAATAAGGTGAACCCAAAGAAAAACATATATTTATCCTCCTGGAAATTGGAAGTAGACAAGATCACCAGGCAAAAGTTGGGAGCACAGGGGTGGGTGGGGGGTGGGGGGAAGGAGAGAGGGAGAAAGAGATGGGAGAAGGGGAGGATTGGGGAGAGCTTGGGGGAGTGGGATGGTTGAGATGGAGGAAGGATGGATATGGGAGCAGGGAAGAGGATATCTTAATTAAGGGAGCCATTTTAGGATTGGCAAGAGACTTGGCTCTAGAGGGGTTCCCAGGTGTCCAAGGGGATATCTCCAGATAGGTCATTGAGCAGCAGAGGAGAGGGAGCCTGAACTGGCCTTCTCCCATAGCCACACTGATAAATATCTTGAATATCACCATAGAACTTTCATCTAGTGATGGATGGCGATAGAGACAGAGACCCACATTGGAGCACTGGACTGAGCTCCCAAGGTCCAGATGAAGAGCAGAAGGAGGAGGAAGATGAGCAAGGAAGTCAGGATTGCGAGGGGTGCGTCCACCCACTGAGATGGTAGGACTGATCTAATGGGAGCTCACCAAGGCCAGCTGGACTGGGACTGAACAAGCATGTGATCAAACTGGACTCTCTGTATGTGGCTGAAAATAGGGGCTGACTGAGAAGAGAATGATAATGGCACTGGGTTTTGATTCTACTACATGTACTGGCTTTTTGGGATCCAGTCTATTTGGATATACACCTTCCTAGACCTGGATGGAGGAGGGAGGGCCTTGGACTTCCCACAGGGCAGGATACCCTGACTTCTCCTAGAACTGGAGAGGGAGGGGGAGGGGGCTAAGAGGAGTGGGAGGGAAATGGGAGGAGGTGGAAATTTTTAATAAATAAAAAAATAAAAAAGACAATGATAATTTTAATGTAAAACACACACACACACAAAAAAAAAAAAAGAATGCTGTTTCACCGGAATAAGAGTTTAGGTTGGAGGACAGAGCATCTGCCATTGAAGAGAAAAAAAATCTGGTGTTTATTTAATAAGTAGTGATCTTTGCCTGGAGACCTGAGTCCAATCCTCAGAACCCATGTAAAGGTAGAAGTAGAAAACTAACTCTAAAAGGTTGTTCTCTGACCCCCACACATGCACCATGGCACATGTGTAGACACACAAGCATAACAATAATAAAAGTTTTAAACATATAGTTATCCAGTATGATTTTCTTGATGTTGGGTACAAAGATGAAACATTAGTTATCCTGAACTCAGGAATCCTCCAGTGTGAAAAACTTTTTTAAATGTTTACTATAAAGACCCAGACAAGCATGGGAACATATACCTCTGGGTACAGTGACATTTGTCATTATTCTGGAGGAGTTTTGAGCAAGAAAGGCCAGGAATATGAATATGCTAGTTGGGTTTTTGTCAACCTGACATAAATCTATACATATCTGGGAAGAGGGACTCTTCATTGAAAAAATGCTCCCATAAGATTGACCTATAGACAGTTCTATAGTGTGTCATCTTGATTAATGATTGCCTTGAATTCTGCCCTGATGTCTTTGGTGATGGTCCTGTAAGTCAAATAAACCCTTTTTCCCTAGGTTGTATTTGGTTGCGATATTATATCATAGCAATAGAAAACCTAAGTAAGACAATGGAAGAAATTTGGGGACTGAATGTACATCTAACCTCCCTGATTTCAAAATCAAGCAATGTGTTTTTTTTTTCCACCACTACAAAAACATTCTTGATACTCAAAATTAAGAATGGGAATTTAATCTCATTTAGGTGATAGTGTTTAAATATTTTTATTTTATATACACGAACATATTATATATGTGTGTTTGTTATAAAATTATAAAGTTACCAAAAGTTATATCAAATTAAAAACTAATCATAAGAGGAGAGGATAGTTGCTGGACACTGGTAGAACACTTTTGTTGTATACACCGGGCTCTGGGTTCAATCCCTAGCATGGAGGAAGAAAAGTAGGAAGGAATAAAGGAAGTAGGGAAGGAGGAAGTAAGGTAGGGAGGGAGGAAGGCCATGAGTTTGAGGTCATTCTAACTATATAGCAGAATGCTATGTCCTTTGGGTATAGACACAGAGAGAGTACTTCTTTTAGTTTTACTGATTTTCGTAGTGACTACACCAGTTTACAATCCCACCTACAGGGAATGAGGGCTAACCTCTCCATACACCCATGTAAGTATTTGTTGTCACTTGGCTTCTTGATGATAGTCATTCCTTATTATTTTTTATGTCTCATTATGAGTTTATTAATGTCAGATGTCCCTCTGAAATTGGGAGCCATGAGAATAACTAGGATACAATGCTCATCCATGCCTTCATTTTGACTTATTCTCCCAAAACATTTGACTTCATCCAAATGACACAGGAAGATTCAGGACCAAGATGGCAAAAAATAAAATGTGCACCTGACCCATTTTGCCCAACCCTAAGGCAGTGATGCTCTGGGTTACGAGTGTGCAGATATCACATGCCCATGCGTACTTACACCTGTTGCTTACCAAGGAGGCCATTCATATTCCCCAATTCCTTTCTGTCCAGCCTGTAATACTCTACTGAAAAAAAAAATAAGAAAACTTCAGTCCTGGGGCTCTGTATCTGAGGACCTCCTGATGTGGCAAAAAGAGTACAGAAAACATAAAATCATCTTTTTCTGTTTTATGTGCTATGATGCCATTTGTGTATATAACATAAAAGTCCCAAGGATGAGATTGCCTTGAGAAAATTTAGGACAAGATATGTGCCAATCAACCATGTGCAAACACCATTTTCAATCATGTAAGTGGATTTCATTAGAATATCCAAAGTAAGATATGAGGCATCCTGATGGCTCATGCCCAAGAGAGCTCATGCAGAAAAATGGGCCATGCTTTCTATTATTACCCACAGTATCCCTTGTGTAGCTATATTTGTGCATAGCTATTAGAAGTGGTCCATATTAGTCCTATATGCAGAATTCTTAGTAACTGCATGAGTTTCCCATGATCTTAAGAACCAATAATCATGACACAATCAGACATTTCCATATTAATTCTGAATCCAATAATATCCCCCTCTTCAATATCTATATATCAAGAAATATAAGTTTCATAGCTGAGTTCTAAGTGATTTACCTACTTCATGTTCCTAAGTCTTCACAGATGAACAGCTTATTAAGATGCATTACCTCACATATAACAAACAGGCTTTAATATTTCATCACTTATTTTTCCTTTTATTGAATATAGAATTCTCTTCTCACATAATACATCCTGATTACAGTTTTTCCAATGCCTTTACCCCTCCCAGTTCCTCATGACTTTTGCTCCCATCCAGATCCACTCCCCTTCTGTCTCACATTAGAAAAGTACAGATTCCTAAAAGATAATATTAAAATAAAACATAAGATAAAAAACCTAATACATCATGACTTGGTGTAGGAGTTCCTTCTGTTTATGTGTTGCTTTCATTGGTTAATGAATAAAAAAAAACTGCCTTGGCTTTTTGATAGTGCAGAACTTAGGTAGACAGGGAAAACAGAACTGAATGCTGGGAGAAAAGAGGCAGAGTCGGAGAGAAGTCATGGATCCTCCACCTGAGACAGACGCCACTTAGAATCTCCAGTAAGCCACTGCCATGTGGTGATACACATATTAATAGAGATGGATTAAACTAATACGTAAGAGTTAGCCAATAAAAACTTAGAGCTAATGGCCAAGCAGTGTTTTAATTAATACAGTTTCCGTGTGGTTATTTCGGGTGTAGTAAGCTAGCTGGGTGGCAGGGACAAGCAAGCATGCCCTCTCCATGCAACAATGACTGAACAGGATAAATCAACAAAAGAAAAAAGCTTAAGAAAAGGCACAAGAGTCACAGACACTCTCATTTACATACTAAGGAATGCCATTAAAATACTAAACTGGAAGCCATAATATATATGCCAGGGACCTGGTGCAGACCCTTGCCTGCCCTGTGCTTGCTGCTTCAGTCTCTATGAGTTCATTTGAGCTTTGATTGTGTTGATTTAAAGGATTTTGCTTTCTTGGTGTCCTCATGCCTTCTGGTTCGTAGCACTCTTTCTACCTCCTCTTCTGTGGGGTTTCCTGATGTGGGAATCCCCTCTGTGTGCTGTGATTACCATTAACGTTAAAAAAAAACTGTCTTAGCCTGTTGATAAGGCAGAGCTTACGTAGGGAAGACAACTGAATGCTGGGAAAAAGAAGGGTGGAGTCAGGGAGATGCCATGGATCCTCTGCCTGAGACAGACACTGGTTAGAATTTACCCAGTAAGCCACTGCCACGTGGCGATACACAGATTAATAGAAATGGATTACATTAAGATGTAAAAATTAGCTAATAAGAAACTAGAGCTAATGGACCAAGCAGTAATTTAATTAATACAGTTTCTGTGTGGTTATTTTGGGGCTAAGCTAGCCAGGCAGCCTAGACAAACAAGTGGGTCCTCTCCCTGCAAGAGTTCCCTGAGCTCTCAGGAGAAAAATTTGATGGAGACATCCCATTTAGGGATGAGTGTTCAACTCTCTCTCTCTCTCTCTCTCTCTCTCTCTCTCTCTCTCTCTCTCTCTCTCTCTCTCGCACACACACATGCATGCCCAGACACACACACACACACACACACATCTCTTCATTTAACAAAAATAAACTGGACTCAAACTGGACCCTTGGACTTTCACTGGAGGGAACCCAGAACACACTTTAATAAGAAATAAGAAACCACATGCCTGGGTCGTTTATGTTACACAGTCACACACACACTTGACTTAATGAAACCTCCCTTCTTATTTGCCAACAAGGAGCTCCACACTCAGCCGCTACTGCTCATAATCACCACTAAGCCATGGGAAGCCCTGCAGTTTGCAATGCAATTTTAATGATCGTATTTGTTAGTACTTTTGTTTCAATCAACGGAATGCCCTTAGTGATTGCAAGCATATGCCAAATAAGGTAAAAGAGGTGCTTATGAAAGATGAAGACAGGATTGCAACCAAGTACCCTGGAAGGTAATGGGTGCAGAGGCTGGGAGGCAGTGGAACCTCACACTCACCCCCTAACTCTCTCTGTGCAGCTCTGCATTCTTGGCAGTCACTCAACTACACTTTTGCTTTAACAAACTGCTCTCTCCTCCTTTTCACTGAATGGCTTCTGTTCTGCATTATCCGGTACAGACTGGCTTCTTCTAATTCCCCAGTCCACACGGCAGAAAACGATGACTCGTTCAAGCTCCCAAGTTTAAGGCTAAAGTACAACCATGTCCCAGCTTGGGGATGCTGCCTCTGCCGCCCTGTTTGGGAGGATGCCAAGGATGTTGTGAAGGATGGGGGAGGAGGAGAGATGCAGTCATTTCCACACACTGAGTCAAAAGGAAAGATCAAAGATGCAATCTTGATTGCCAACTTGACGGGCTTTAGAATTGCCAAGGAAACCATTCTATGGGCATGTTGCTCTGAGATTTTCCAGACTAGGTTAACTAAAGGTACCATTCCATCTGCTGGAGTCCCAGACTGAACTAAAAGGAGAGGAGTAAGCAGCAGCATGTGTTGCTTTCTGCTTCCTGATGTAGACAGGACGTAAACAGCCACCTCATACTTCTGCCACCCTTCCTTCTGTGTCAGGGCAGATTGAACTCTCAAATGCTGAGCCAAAATAAACCCTTCCTTCATCAAGTGTTTTGTCACAGAAACAAGACAAGCAACTCTACACAACCTGTGTCTATTACACCGGGGAAATTTTTCAACAGACAAAGACTTGCTCAGTTAATCACAGACATGTTATGAATGTCATGATTGCCAATCTAAATTCCAGCCTCAGGTCAGAATGTAATTAGAAGTCAGTAAATGTGACAAAAATACATTCATTCTCCCTTCCCAACTAAGCACCAAGACAAAGGCAATTCAGAAAAAAAAAAAGAAAGAAAAACCCAGCAGGGCTAGGTGAGAATTAAACCGATAAGCATTAATATGTAATAATAATTCCACCCTCATATTAGGTTCTATATCATTTATATGCTAAGGACTGAAGGGTTGTGCATTTTTCTGTGTATATTTCTGCTTTCTTATTAAGCATTCTATAGTTCTTATCAAATTATCCTTCTATACAAGCGAGAACATCTAAGGAAAAGCCTTATTCTCTCATAAGATGCCACGACATGGTCCTAACATATTCCCTAACACAACTCTGCCACTTCCTTGTGCCATCTGTGTATCTGCCACATCAAATGTCCTGTCCCTCAAAGATGATGAGACGTACTAAAGGTCATTCATTATTTCTCTGAAAATTCAAATTCTACTGTTTCCTATTTTTTTTATTAAGCCTTACCTGACCACAGGTTTCCAAAACCTCCTGACGTCACTCTGCACCTTCTTTCAGTTGGCAGGCCCCTCAATAGGCCCCTCTTTTTGGCCAGCTGATGTGGGATGTCCTTCTGTATATGTATGTGTTGCTTTATTGGTTGATGAAAGAAGCTGTTTCAGCCAATAGCTTAGTAGAGTAAAGCCAGGTGGGAAATCTGAACAGAGATATAAAGAAAACATAGGTGGAGTAAAAAAGGTCCCATGTAGCTGCCAAAGGAGAAAGATGCCAGCCACCAGCCAGAACCTTACCAGTAGACCACAGCTTTGTGGTAAAATACAAAATAATAGGAATGGGTTAATTTAAGATGTAAGAGTTAGTTAATAAGAAGTCTGAGCTAAAAGGCCAAGCAGTGTTTTAATTAATATAGTTTCTGTGTGATTATTCACATCCGGGCGGCTGAGAAATGAACAAGCAGCCTCCATCTACAGCCAGTGCCTTCTGTTCAGCTGGCATGCCAATCACTAGGACCCTCCTATTGGCCAGCTCATTCTCCAAGAATCACTTCAAACGCCCTTTTCTCTGAAAAAACATTGTTTATTCTTTTCAAGTGGTTAGATGAGCCCATGGTATCCTCACAAGTCTATTGAACATTTTCAACAGTGGATACCCTGCTTGCTTCTCCTGCTGACCATGAGTCTTTCAAGGAACCATCAGGCCTGGACAGCTCAGTACCTTCTTGCCTAGTATGAAGGAGAGGGTTTAATTTTTGATGAATAAACAAAATAATTTCTTTGTAATTAAAGTTGCTGGTACTTAACAAAAAACATCTAACTCCTATTTCCCCCCTCACCAGTGTGATTCAACCCCTAAAACAGTATTTTTCAAATTCCAGGGCACTCCTTAGTGGGCATTCCTTTGCTTGGTTTAATGGATAAAAAGAAGCAGCATAAAAGAGTGAGGCAGAATAGAAAGAGTTCATGAAGTGAAAAACTGAAAGTAGTGTACATAGTAATATTAAGTCTTCTTTTATTAAATAAGCTTACAGATCCACATGGTATGTGTGTGCATGTGTATATGTGTGTTACATATTGTTGTATTTGTGAATGTGTGTTGAATATGTGCATATGCATGTGTGTTGTATATGTATGTATTGTGTGAGTTGTATATATGTACATGTGTATATATGTGTGCATGCATGTTTTATGTATGCATATTATGCATTCTATATGTTGTTGAGGGAAGCTGCTTGTTCATTTCCTGATGGCTCTGACTTGAAATAATCACACAGAAACTATATTATTTGCAGTACTTTTTGGCCAATAGCTTACGCGTATTTCTGACTAACTCTTAAATCTTAAATTAACCCATTTCTATCAATCTGTGTATTGCCACATGACTGTGACTTACTGGTAAGGTTCCAGTGCGTCTGTTTCTTGTGGACAGCTACATGGCTTCTCCCCGATTCTGCCTACTTTCCCTAATATATCTCTTTAAGCCTGGCTATATTTTGTTAGGTCATTGGCCAAAAGCAGCTTTATTCATTAACCAATAAAAGCAGCACATATACAGAAGGACTTCCCACACCAATATATGATTATGTATGTTTGTTCTATGTATTCATGTGAAAGCATGCTGTACACATATAATATATATGCATACATGTATGGTATATGCGTATGTGTGTTTGTTCTATATGTGTGCATATGTATGTATGTCATATATGTGCGTATATGTGTGTTTTATAAATGTGTATATGTGTTCTGTATATTGTGTATGCAAGTTGTGTATGCATTGTATGTGTATCCATATGTAAATATATGCATACATGGACTATATATTGCATATTGTGTTGTTTTATATGTGTGTGTTGTAGCATGGATAATAAAACCCAGAGACAGACATTGGGGTTCAAGATGAAGATCAGAAAAGCAAAGCAGTCAAGTCAGTAGAGAGCTCTTACCTCTATGAAATATTCAGACTGAAAAAGAGAAAGTTCCTGTCCCACCTTATCTTCCTCTCTAGTGCTGGGATTAAAAACATGCACCATCACCTCCATCTGGCCTCTATGTCTAACTTATGTAGCTGATAAAATTAAAGATGTGGGCAACCAATATCCAGTCTGTATGGCTGACTAGTGTGGCTAGCTTTGCACTCTGACCTTCAGGCAAGCTTTATTTATTAAAACACAAATAAAATATCACTATATTGCAGATGTTTGTTCTATTTGCATATGTATATGTGTGTTTATTTTATGTAGATGCATATATGTGTGTGTAATTGTACATGTATGTTGTGTGTGTATATATATATGCATGTGTGTGTATGTGTTAAACTTCTTCACTGAAAGTATGGTTGACATATTATAAAAGTCCTTGCTGTTAAGAAGACCAGGATGATTGTGATTAGCTGCTAGTGGTCTCTGGCTGGGTGGAATCAACAGCTCTATGAGAATGGCACACCTCCTGTTTGCACTGAACGATTTCTTGGGTTTTCACACAGTGAAAATCATCTGAATTATGTAGTGTGTACAGTTCAGAAGGCAAACTAAGAAATAGATTTTATACCTGCTTTATTACAACTGTCAAGCTTACACAAAAGGTATTAGGCCAACAACAGCCTAAAGGCCCTTTTAATTGGCCATAGTTCTCATAGGTTCATAAATGATAAATGTGTTAAAATGTTGGTCCCAGCACTCTGTAACTGATGCCAATAAATGGAAACAACCAGCGAAAGCACATTTTTGTTTTGTTCTGCAAATTGCATTGAAATTCTTTACAGAGAGAGCCAGTGTCAATGTTTTTCCAAATAGAATGCTGTATACCCATGTTCTGCTTCATAGATCTCAAAGCTCTCTGATTACATTTACTCTCCGCCCAAGGCTAGCCTCATTAGTTAGGACTAAAAATGGCTTGCTTATCATTGATGTTCACTAGGGGAAAAAAATCCAAATAAATTTCAAAAGCAAATGTGTTCTTTATCCAAAAACTCCTAGATATTCTTCATGAGCACACACACCAATCAATTTCTAGCATGTGCTAATTAGTTACTTGTCTTGTTGCTATGACAGAACACCTGACCAAAGCCACTTGTGGGGGAGGGGGATCATTTACTCAGAGTTTGAGGGCACCGTAGCAGGGGTGTCGCAATAGCAGAAGGTGACAAGAGCACAGGAGTGGAGAAATACAAAGATGAGAATGAGAAAGAGCCAGGCGTGAGAGGAGGGCTGGAAAACCCTCTTAAGACCACAGCAATACGTGTAACAGTAGGCAGGAAAAGCATCTGAGAGCTCTGGGAGAAGGCGAGTGTGATGTAAATGACCTGCGAGAGATCAGAGCTCACACACTTTCTTCGGAGTGCCTTTCTCTTCTTCAATAAACTGTTCCTATTCATATTATTATGACCGACATGTCTGTCTATCTCTGGTCTAGTTCTTTGTTGTAAACCACAAGAGACTGGACTCTCAGTCAGCGCCCCTCTGACTCTGACCAACGCCTATGGCAGGTGCTAGAGGCAACTGGTCACATGCTAGAGCTCAGCTCGCTTTTTCCTTTTTATCCCCGTCCAGGGGCTACCATCCATGAAACGGTGCTGTGCATGGATCTCTGCAACCACCAAGGCCAGCAGAGGAACTAACTATCTCTGGGAGAAATGGAGATAGTTCTATAAAAGCCCAAGGTTCTAGCCTCCCAACCCCACTGAGTTACCCATTGCTGAACACTCTCAGGTATACAGAGTTCACATGCTAGTTACTTTTTCTTTTGTTAATCGTCCTTTGTTAGTGTACTTCCCTGATCCTCAGATGATGAATATAACATGGAGAGACAGAGCTTTTTTATCCCTTCTGTGCCTAAAAATACCTGTAACACACTCAATTCATTTATACGAATTCTAAGGTCTTACCCTCCATGGTTTAATAAATGTTATTAGTTCACATTTAATATTCTAGTAGTGCTAAATGTCTGCTATGTGTATCCCCTCATCTTATCCTCAAGGTATCGAAGTAGGGTATACTTGCAGAAACCAAAACTAAGCATCTTTCCGTTATAGACTAAATTGTTTCTCATTCCCCAGTTCATACAGTGAATGAGGGCTAGAGGGATGGATGAGTAGTTAAGGGAATTTGCTGCTCTTGCAGAGTGCTGGGAATTGGTTCCCAGTATCCACATCAGGTAGCTTACAACCTCCAGGGGATATGACCTCTGTAGGCATTTGCACGTGTGTACACACACACACACACTTTTTAAAAAAATGTATTTGCTATAATTAAAACAATACATTCATTAATATTAGTACAATCTGATGTCACAGGTAGCGTATTTTTTTTTCTGAACTATATAGTATCCCAGCAAGTTTAAAAACCAAAGCTTGCTGAAATGGCTAAATGGGTTTGTGTGACATTATATATTTTTCCTTTTTTCTCACTTTTTTCTATCATCTCTGCTGAATTGATGTGAAGAGTTAGAGGGATAACTCCCTGCAATTCCAGCTCTCCATTTAAAGCTATCTCAGCCTGCCTTTCCTTCAGCTCCTTGGAAAGACAAATCGCATCAGCTGAAAGTCATATATTACGTGCTGCTGTGGCTGTTCTGGTTTCACTGAGAGCAATCTGTCAGACAGCCACATGCCCTTCAAAACCGAGTTCCAAACCTCGGAATTCTCTGAATTACCCTGACAATGACTTCCGGGTGATGAGTTGCTCCGTGTTTCCACCAGGTACCTCAGAAAACCTGAAACCATCTAGTCCATCACTGATACAGGCACAGATAATACTCCACGCTGCTCTTACTTATTGGGTACTTGTAACCCCCAGGTGCTGTGCCGAGGATTTTATATGTGAAATCTCACTTTGTCATCTCAACACACTTCATCACAAGAAAAGTTCGGTGTCCAGCAACCAGGAAAGGAAATCGGCGTCTTGCTCAGCCTGCATTAGGGAACCTTCCTCCTCCATCAGATAGGGACAAATGCAGAGACCAACAAACAATACACAAGTGAGAAACTGCTCAGCACTCAGCCCTTCACAGATCTCCCCGCAGGATTCAGGGAACCCTGCAGAAGAAGGCATGTAAAGAAGGCAGGAACCAGAGGGGATGGAGGACACCAAGGAAACAAGGCCTTCTAAACACAACAGGACCAACACACATATAAACTCACAGAGACTGAGGCAGCATGCCCAGGGTCTGCATGGGTCTGCACCAGATGGGGTCCTAGAGCTGGAGGGAGAAGGAGACACATGCCCCTGTCCCTAGCCCGGAAGCTATCTCCAATTGATAACCACTTGCACATGGAAATTTAATCTTCACCAAGGGAATCTTACTAGGAAAAACAAACTACTCTTAAGGGTAGGCTGCATACCTAGCAGTAGATGGCCAATAGAAAACTCGACATTTTTGGAGGTTCCTTATCTCATAAATGTCATGTCAGGGCTTTTCCCCCCTAGAGATTTTAAGTACATATATTGTGGTTTCTAGTCTTGTGTTTTATGGGATCCCTGAGTGTACGAGTGAGTAAGTCTCTGCTTCGTGCGCCTTTTCTTGGCCTGTTTTCCTCCTCTTTGTGTTGTCCCGTTCCTGTTTATTTGCTTTTATTTCATCTTATTTTATTCTTATCCCTTAGATGCCTGTTTCTTTTTTCTAACAAGAGTCAGAAAGGGGGTGAATTCAGATGGAAGGGGAGTTGGGGAGGAACTGGAAAGAGAAAAGGGAAGGGAAACTGTAATCAGAAAATATTGTGTGGGAGGGGGTAGTCTATTTTCAATAAAAGAAAAAAATATTTGATTGCAAATGGGAAATATTCAGTCTCCAAAACATCTTTCACATATAAGGAAAATAACGGGCTTGTGTACTTAGAAGAGTTAGGGTATAGCTGATTAAACACATGGCTATGTCTACAATACATACAAAGCTATCCAAACTTTTTCTCTCCACTCTAAATTGCTCAACTCTCAGGTTAATCTTATGTTATTGTGAGATGAATGCTACTATCTACACATTAAAACCTATCAAATAAAAACTGCTATAGACTGAACTGTGTCTCCCCAAGTTCATGTTAAGTCCTAACCCTTACAGTTCAACAGGAGAGAGGGGACCTTTAGGGTATAAAGATTAAATGGACTCGTAAGAGTCAGGCCCTGCTCTGGTGATCTGTGGCAGGAGGGTAACAGGATCTTGGTCCTTTTTTTTTTTTTTTTTTTTTCTGTATAAGGACATGGTGGAAAAGCAGTCATCTTCGAGCTAGAGAAAGGGTCCTCACCTGAAACCAACATTACTGGCTTCTTGGTCTTGGACTTCTCAGCTTCTGGAGCTCTAAGAAATAAATTTTCATTGCTTAAGCAACCTGGTGTTTTGTTAGGCCAAACACACAGGTGCAACCAACTGACTAGTGCACAAGCCTGCGGATGTTTCCCCCACAACCTTTAACAAAGGTCTCAGCATCGATTCTGACATTGTTCAAGCCTCATGCCCAGCTCCGACCCAATCATTGGAACGAAGGTAAAGAAACCCGAATTACCGGCTGATCATTCAGATGGAACATGAAGCCAGCCAAAGTTAAAGGGAGGCATTACTAACAGCACCAAGAAGGAAAAATGTTACTAAGAGGAAGGGTGAAAAAAAAAAGAACCTATACAAAGTAAACAAAACAGCATGTAGGAACCTCAGCTACTTAGTGAGGAAGGTTCTGTCATTCCTTCCCACATGCAAATGGCACTTAGACTGGAGGGGGTTAAACAATGCTAAAGAGGCCCTGTCTGACAGACCTGGGGGAGAAGCCGTCCCCACGTGTGAACTCAGAGCTGCTACATGGTTCTCACCAGCTTCCTTAACATAGCCTAGAGTGCTGTTTGAACCCTCTTCATAGGGAGCTCATTTCCCTTCACCATAAAAAAATTTACAATTTCTCCAGAAATCGAAATTTAAATTTCTTGGAATGCTAAGCAAGTAATGATTTTTTTCCTCAATAATTGCTATCAAAAGATTAAAAACCAGAGTGCTCAAGACACAACAAAAAGAAAATAACTTTTCTGGGTTGGGTCAGTGGTGCATTTATCCCAATAGTATCGTGAGCAATCCACGTGGGGTCTAATTTGCCCCTTGTTATACAATCTTAATAAGCACCTCCCCAAACACGTTAGTCAGGGGCTCTTTCATCCAGGAACACAAAAAAAATTCCAAATCCATGATAATCCTTGGTTTACTATTCTTTAGAGCAAGGGGTGAGTTGTTTTCTGTTTTTATTTTGTTTTTCATTCTAAGCATTTTTGATTATTCAATAATCCATCAACTCGAATCTGTGCTGTCTACGTGTTTCTGAGTGTGACCCCATCCGCCAGTGCATGGAAGACTAATCAGAAGCCACATCCTTAAAGAAACCTGGCTCTTCCACACCCAGAAGTGATCAACTAATCTTAGCTCCTGAATTAGGAGTGAGGGCTCATAGACCCCTTCATTGACTGGCTTGATCTAGTACAGGTCCTGTGCAGTTTATGATTTCAGATGCTGTGAGTCTATGGATTCAGCAATCCTGTTACGCCCAGAGTACATTGTTTGCTTTTGCCCTATCCTAAGCATTCTTTACTTAAGCTGCCAAGGAGCCTACTTTCTCTCTCTGGTGTTCAGGATTTGAAAAAAAAACAGTATCCCCTGATATCCAAATAAGACTGACAATAGTCTTTTAGATTAGTTGGGCATTTATCTCCCTATGCATCCCTCTTTTTCCTCTGTGTCTTGAACAGTTAAGCCTATTAGCCTATCCTCATGAGGAATGCTTCCCACGACATCCAATAAAATGTTCATTTTCACCCAAAACAGGTTTCTATTGGTGGCACTAGACCATCTCAGCATCGCGGGTCCAGATCAGTTAGAAACACCAATCCCTGAGAAGTGAAAGGAACAGCGGAGAAGATGGAAGTGGCTTGGTACGTGCTTTGTAGCTGAGGGACGCACAGCCTATGGATTTATAATGAAGCTGCTTTCCACAGTAGAGAATGTTCAAGAGACAGGTCTAACAGCTCAGTTTTGAGTACCGCCCAGTTCAATTAGGTTTATTGCAATCTTCCTCAAGAGCACAAGCCAATCAAAAATCCATTCCTTGTAGAAACATTGGATAGGGATTTTTTAAAAGAGAGAGAAAAACAATAATTAAAAGTTATTAGGTTGCTTAGTAGCCATGAACAAGATAAGCGAATGAGTCATTTCCAGAATAAAGCTTTTTTCATTAATGTTTACCAAAAAATTAAGTATTTTATTGAGGATGAGAAAATATATTGTCTAAAAACATTTCCTTCTCTTTTATAGTTAAATTTAAAGGTGATGATTATAGAATTCATATGGTAATGTTAAGATTTAGAGAAAGTACAGCACACTGGTTCTGGATGTCAAATCTGCACTTAATCAGACTTGGGTGTTTAATTTTAAACTTTAATTTATTCATATGTAAAATAAAGGTAATGATAATTACATTTGGAGAAGCAGAAATTGACAAATATTTCCTTATTCTTAATCATGTCTCTGAAGTTTTATAATTGATATTTTAATATTGATATTTTTCTGCCATAATATACAGTCATATGTATTATTAAAGTTTATTATTTAATTAATTTATTTAATATTTCTCATAGCAATAAAACACACCACACACACACACATATACACACATATATATATATATTTGCCACCAACTATTTCAAAGTCCTGGGTTGAGTCTAAACTTTAGCAAGGATTTCAATGCCCAGACTTTAAGCACTGTATTTGAAACTCAAAGTTTCATACACTTTTGTAGAAGTCAAGCAAAGCCCTAGGAACCAATTCAGTTTTGAATGATTTTTATATACAAAAGGAAGTAAAAAAAAATTGCCTCTTCCCAATACCCCACTGTTATGGTAATATACCAAAGAAAATAGAGCTAAAGGAAGTCTCTCGAATGCTCAGAGTACTTGACTCAGCTTTGTCTCCTAAATGGACTATTATCAAGTTCCCGGAACTCTGTGTCATGTTGGAAATTCAGACCAATTCTCCAAAAAAATATACTTTGTTCCTCATTTCTATTTTGAAGCCTGGGTCTGAGGACCACAGAAGACGGAGAGTGGCGGGTTTCTGTAGAATAGCAAAGTTCTCTGTAGCATGAAGAAATCAAGGGAAACATTATGGCATTGTCTAGGCATTCAAGGAGCCCCCAGGACAGCCCGAACAGAAGCATTGCCAGGCTTCTGTGTACTCATATGAGGTCTATATGCTGAGTCAAACTGTTCAACAAAAGCAACTTCAACACATTGAAGTGTGAGTTAAAGAAGCTCTTAGGAGGGCCTGGAGAGATGACTCAGCGGTTAAGAGCACTGACTGTTCTTCCAGAAGACCTGGGTTCAATTCCCAGCACCCACATGGCTGCTCACAACTGTCTGGAGATCCAGTTCCAAAAGATCTGATACCTTCACACCAATGCACATAAAATAAAGTTAAGTGAACCATAAGAAATATTTTTTTTAAACTTACTTTAAAAAAAAAGAAGCTCTTAGTAGAATATAAATGCTGCACTTTTCAGAACAGGGTTGAACACTTGTCTGCTTCAGAATTGATAATTTGCCCTCTCCTATTCAACACTCAGTCCATGCCGTTCTCCTTATTCGTCTGATCATCTGAGACAGATCAGGAGACCCACTTTCTTGGGACACTGGACAACATTAAGCCGTGTTAAAGTTCTCCTAAGCATTGCTAAAACTCATTAATGGTAGTGATGTGTCCTTAGTGAATAACAGTTTATGTTTCCCATAAAAAAAAAAAAAAAAGCTAAGATATCAGGGTGTGTGGGTGATTTGACTCCCTAACTGGCAATTGTTACACCCTGCCTGGTGCCTGGCTGCCTTGAGGAAAGGACAACCAGCCGAAAAGCCAAGTAGATTTCCCTCAAGCAAGGACTGGCTGCGTTAAACACTTCACCAGCGTGCTGAGAAAGCTACATGGTGATCACAGCTGCTTGCTGCCAAAGACTAACTCTAGCTCCTGGAGCCACTGTCCTAGCTGTGACTATTTCAAATGACCTGGGCCAGACTTTTGGTTATCACAAGTCTTGGGGAAAATTAGCAGGCTACTGCAATCACTTCTACCCAGACCAGAAGAAAAGCACTTCTTTTGGTGGCCTGGCATGGGGGGGGTGGAGGTGGGGGCGGGGATTGTAACTGGCACAAAGGGACCTGGTGCTATGATTGGTATGAACACAATTCTTCATTTGCATGAAGTTCTACTGTGACTGGCACAAGCATCCCGGGCATGGAAGCAGGCTATTCAGCTCATTTTGTGAGCTGGCCAAAAGATACCCTCTTGTATTTGCTTATCAGTGTTGCCGCATTAGGCCTAGGAAAAGGCTTCTCTCTTGTGATTTTGTTTTTGTTTTCATTGTTTGTTTGTTTTGCCTACTTTTGTTCTTCTTCATGAGTAGAGCAGGTTAAGGTGGCAGCCTGCAGGAAGGAAGTAGCAGGGGAGAAAGAAACAGCGCTGACAGCAGCAACAGGAGTGGAGATGGTAGCGGCAGAGGAGATAGTAACCGTAGCAGCAGTAGCAGTGACCATGGCAACAGGGATGAGGGACATCTGAACTGTTGCCAAAAAAGCTCAGAGAGCTGACAGACCTTAAGAGCCCAGAGTCTCTCACACACCTTATGTTGTGAAACTAACACTAGCTGCTATCAAGGACAAAGGAACTCAGAAAACAAGGGCTGAAAGCTTTTATGCCGATGCCATCAAGAGTTGGAGAATCCTGGGGGAGGCAAGAAAACTCAGCGGATAAAAGCACTTGCTGTGGAGGCCGGATACAAGTCTGATAACCGGAGTTTGGTCACCAGAACCCATATAAATGTAGGAGAGAGCCAACTCCAGTTATTTCTGCCCTCCATACGAGCATTCTGTGACATGCACGTGTGTGAACACATGGAATAATAATAATAAACCATAACTGTTTAAAATTAGAATTTAAATATATTGGGCCAAAAGTTTTAACTCTTGCTTCTCTTCTAAGTGGGGAATCCTGGTACCTAGACCCAAAGGCTGCAATATTAGCATTTGTCCAAGGCTAGAATATACCAGCTACCTTGGCGTGCACCAGAATTCCTGCACTAGCAGTCATTTCTGTCTTGCTTATGTTTTCTGAGATAGGGTCTTATCATGTCACCTCGGATGGCCCAGAACTCTCTGTGTAGACCAGACTGACCTCTAATTCACAGAGATCCATCTGCTTTGGGAGTTAAAAGCATAAGCCACCATACCCAGGTTTACATATATAAATACAGATATAGATATATAGGGAAGGTTCCTCTAACTACTGCTTACTCTCACTGCTGCCAGAAGTTGGGGGTTAAAACATTACCAAGCGCCCACCCTAAAATCAAAGGGATCTCAGAAACCAGAATAGCAATAGTCTAATGCTCCTACAAGGCTTTGGGGTGGGATTTCAAAAGAAAGCTATGTCTGCCTTGCTTACAGTTGTCCACCTTGAAGCCAGCGCAGTGCCTGGTGAGCACAATTCCAATGCAGAGTTGTTCATAAAAAAATACCTGATTTTAATCCCAGCACTCGGGAGGCAGAGGCAGGCGGATCTCTGTGAGTTCGAGGCCAGCCTGGTCTACAAGAGCTAGTTCCAGGACAGGAACCAAAAAGCCATGGAGAAACCCTGTCTCGAAAAATCCAAAAAGAAAAAAAAAACCTGATTATAACTGACTACTTAAAATTGGGGAAGACAAAATGCAGCAGATAATTAAACAAATGGTTTTATATAGGCCACTATAATAAGGGGATGTTCTCTTAGTAAAAGAAATGAAAGAGGGTCTGGGGCTTCTGTGCAGCTGAGTAGGCAAAGAAATCATCCTTGCGTCTTCTGGGAGTCATAAGGAAGGGTGGGATGAGCCTGGGCTTGGAATATGAGAGGGAAGAGTGTTCCTATACCAGGAGCCATTTCCCAGAATAGAAAACAGTGAGAGGAGTTTTCTATCACTCCTCTTTCTGGGAACATGGCTTTAGAAATAAAGTTCAACATTCCAACAAAGTACGTGGAGCAGTTAACGCAAGATTGAGAGCTCATAGTAAGAACGATTAAGGAACAAATATCACCATTTAGAATGAAAACCAAGACAGGCCTACTCTGGTTGCCGTCAGCACTCACTTCCTGTCTGGTCTATTGCTGCCAACCCTTCTGGTCTGATGAGTCAGGTCCTTGTGGATCTCCCCAGGTATGCAGACATTCTAGTGTCTTTTTCTTTCCCATGCTTTACAACCACCCTTTCAGACTCTTTCTAATTGCTGTCTGTGTAATGCATTGTGCCTGTCTACACTTAAGAGATTCACCTAACTTTGGAATTCATTAGCACAGCTTCTAGATTCTCCCAGCAGTTGGTACCCATCAATTTACCTTCCCCGCAATAGCTCAGCATTAGCGGCAGAACGCTGCGGATGTGGGAGACTTTACTGGGCAACCCTGTCCCTGCATCATTTATAAGGGAGTAAATAAGATTGGTGAGGGCAAGTCCCTGAGGACTCCAGCGGTGTTTGTCCTTTCCCTTCCTAACGGATGGACATTCCTACTCATTTTGCCAGTTCTACATCTGTGACAAAATACCCTCACCCATCCTACGGTGACAACAGCTCCCATTAAGCTGTACTTTGGAGGTTTTGGAAAGCACAAAGTGCCACTGGGGGACAGGGGTAATTCATAGTGTGCCAATGTGACACCATCCTCCTGACTGTGACATTTAAGAATCATTTAACCCAAAGGTTAAACATTGTCCCCACAGACAGTCAAGCACAGCAGATGGCAGATCTGAGATGCAATAGAACACTCGGAGCCCAAACCTCATCAAGAAAAATGTGTCAAGTAACATTAGTCTTTAGTAGAAGGACTTTCAGAGTTCCGATTATTTTGGTTTGAAAATGTATCCACTTAGGAATGGTGCCTCCTTCTGAGTACTACTATGCGCACTGTTTTATAGGAATCCTGGAGGATTCTATGCAAACTTCGAGTTCTTTATAGGCCTGAATCAACTATGCCTTAATTTGACTCTGAGATGAATTTGGTCTATATTAGCTCTTCACTACTTACTAACGAGTATTCAATAGCTACTTAATACACAGGTTTCTCTGCTATCCGTAGCCCTACTGAAGCACCCCTCCATCACTAAGCTTCTCTCGCTATGATGTAGTTGCTTGCCTATGTAATTCTCTCCTGCCAGAATTTAGGAGCCTGTTTGTGGCAAGGAAAGCGTTGAACCCATCTCTAAATCATGAGAGCCTGAATTATAACAGACACACACTACATAACTGGATGGATGGATGGATGGATGGATGGATGGATGGATGGATGGATGCAAACAAGCCATGCAGCACTTTTCCCCTTAGGTCACTACTGCATTTGAAATAGGAAGTATAAGGAAGGCACTCTGAGGCAAGCTGCCTTTGTGTTTCAACCTGAGAGCAGCAAGAGAACATACCTAAGCCAAAACATATATTTTCACTCATTTAGGAGGAAGTTTCCAGCCCCATTTCTCTGGTCCTCATCAGTGGCCCTGACATCACTGCCCAGGACAGGAGCAAGGACTCTCATGTCAAATCGGTGTTAATCACCCTGGTATTCAATGCAAAGCACCATAGGCTAGTGGGTGGCTCAGACACTTGTTTCTTGCAGGTTTGGGCGGGAGTGGGGGTGGGGAGCTGGAAGACCAAGAGTAAGAAAGCTGGCAGCCCTAGTCGGCCCCCAAGGCTTTGCCCCTTGCCTCACAGATGGCTTCCTTCTCACCGTCCTTCATATCACTGATATTTTCCTTCCTCTTTCAAAAGACATCGATCCTAATGGATCAGCATTCCGTCCCGATTGCCGATATCTCGGTGGAGACCTCCAATTGTCACACAACGCTCCCCCGTGTCTGCGCTCGGTGTGCTATTACCCAGTTACCGAGCTTCGGGCAAGGGACTGGAGGTTAAAATACACAAACACAGAGAGAGAGAGACAGCGACACAGGTCATCCTTGAATTCCCCAAGAATGCCCCCTTTATTGTGTTCAGGGGCAGATTATATAGAGATAGCCATTCCCCAGCCAAATCCACCAGAAACCACTCTCTTGCCATCAGGAACTCCTGAAGGTCTCGTGCTCAGAGCAGCTGTAGGCACTCAGATCAGGGGAAAATAAGTTGTTTACAAGAAATTCAGGATCTGGGGTCTCACTGCTCCCAACACCTGATGCCCTCCTTTAACACTCAAGACCTCTTTAAATGATCCATGTCCAATGGGGTAACCCTGGGGATTGGGACTTTCATGTGTAAATCTGAGAAAGCATATTCCAATTATAACACTGTTCTGCACACCCCCCACAGGCTCCAGGTCTAGGCTCTAAAATGACTGACTTTATCCTTTCCCCTCGGAGGCCATGCTCAGTCCAAAAGAGAGCTCTCACTTTCGGAGAAGTTTTAGTCCATCTGCTTCCATTCATTCAGTGACCATTTCCTGGATATCCACTGGGTGTCAGGCCCTTGCCATGCGTCCATAAACAAAAGACACAAAGATAACTGATTTCAGTCACTTGCCATGATGGGGAGTGGAAGACGAGCCGTGAGCATAAGGAAGACTTAAGGATGCCATCAAAATTGAAAAGACGTTAAGGGAAAAGTAAGGGGGAAGTGAGGAGACACTGGGAAATATTAAATAGCATTATCCAAAAAAAGCCTCCTTGAGAAAGTGATACTTTAATAAAAAAAAAAAAAAGTAGCTAAGGTAAAACTCAGACCCTTTCATTTCTTGAACAGCAGGCCCAGGGAACTCAAGCTACCTGCTGGGCGGGTATTGACTCCACAGGTAGGTGTTCAGTGCAGCACAGAGACTGTGGGGACAAAGGTAAACACAACGGAGCTACCTATAGGAAAGATAAGGCATATGCTTGACATGCACATAAGTGTGCAAGCATGGAATGTTCTAGGTTTCTCTAAGGTAAGTTTACAATAAAATAATGTTTTAGAAATATTTGAGGTACTGGGGAAACAGCTCAGTGGATAAAAACACCTGCTCTGGAAGCAGCGGGGCCTGAATTCACATTCCTAACACAGAAACTGGGCATGGACAGGTGTGCTTATAACCCCAGAGTTGGGAGAGTGGAGGTGGGAGCTTGAGAACTCACTGGCCAGCCAGCCTAGCCAAAATAGTGAGTTTCAGGTGTAGTGGTGTATTATTTGTATTTGATAAATAAATCTTGCCTGAAGACCAGAGGCAAAGCTAAAGCCATTAGAGATCAGGCAGTGGTGGCACACACCTTTAATTCCAGTATTTGGGAGACAGAGGCAGGTGGATCTCTTTGAGTTCAAGGCCACCCTGGGCTAGACAAGATCAAGGCAGAAACAAATTCAGGTGATGGTGGCCTACACCTTTAATCCCAGTCCTAGGGAGCCACATGCCTTTAATTCTAGCACTAGAGGGAATATAAAATGGGAGGAGAGGGGCTTAGTATGCTTAGTTTGCTGTTGCCTAGCCTTGGTAAAAGTTAAGACTTCTCTAGTGGCTTGGCTGTCTTGCTTTTCTGGTTTGGGGGTTGAACCCTAATTTCTGTCTCTGGGTTTTTATTATTTGCACTACATTCAGGTTCACTAATAGTTCCTGTCTCAAAAACAATAAAATAGAGAATGATTACGAAAGGTATTCCTCTGGCCTCTGCATGTGGACACATAGGCAGGTGCAACCACACAAACACAGGTATGTAAGCCGCATACAAAGTTTGAAATTACCTCCCCTTACCCTTTTCAAACATGTCCTTTCCATCTTCCCTGGTGCAGCCAGTTTTCGGGGCTAATTCTTCACCTCACCGTAGGGTAGTTCGCTGCTTCATTTTCAAAGGTAGACTGCCCTGGGACAGTAAAACCATTCTAGAAAAAAGGTCACTTTTGGTAGGACCGCTACCAGTGCCTTGTGTGCAGTGGGGGACTACTGAACAGGGACTAGTCCAGCAGAGCCCAGGTTATCTCATTTAACACATCTTCACTTACCCTAGTCTTTCCATCCCACACCAACATAACTTTGATGCCCTTCCTAAGCTGGGCTAAAGTCTGGATAGACTCCGTCTATCTATATACCCTGGCCTACCTTATCTTAGAGGATGCACCTTAGTTCTGCTGTACATTTCTTTCTCGTCCCAACTCAAGAACTTTGGAGCCAACAGTCTGAAATAAAATTATCAAAAACCATCCCCCAGACTCTGGGGAAAGGTAGAATTCTCACCTAGACAAATACAAATGACCTAACCACATGGATGAACCTCCCTTCTAAAACCCTCCATCACTTTCCTGGTAGCCAGTATGCCACTATATTTAACACCCTCTTGCCTTCTGTTTCAGTGGGGTTGAATTCAATCTTTTCACCTTATTGCACTAATCTAGACCCTGGTTAAAACAACCTTAAATCAAAGTCTTCCATGTCTAGGGAGAAGAGATGGGGAGTTTAACACATTAACAGTTATTTTACTTTCCTGGATATATGTTAAAACCTTAGCTCAAATCCCATCCTACAAGCCGCTCCCAAGTAACCACACAAAGGCTTAAAATTATTTATAAATGCTTGGCCAATAGTTCGGGCTTATTACTAGCCAATTCTTACATTTAAATAACCATATTTCTTATCTATGCTTTGCCACAAGGCTTGGTACCTGTTCTTGGTACGATACACCCATCTTGCTTCTCTCGGCGTCTGCTCACGACTCCTCTGACTTGGTCCTTCTTCTTCCCAGTGTCCTTAGTTTTGTTGTTCTCTATACTTCCTGCCTGGCTACCAGCCAATCAGCTTTTTATTAGACCAATCCTAGTGACAAATCTTCACAGTGCACAAAAGGATTATTCCACAGCAAAGTCCCATAATAACTATCTAGAGGCCAGAGTGTTCTGCTGCAGCCAGTGGAACAGTAGTAACTATTCCTCTAACGAACTTTCATCCCGTCCCAAAGCTGCACCTGCTAAATGTTACCCTCCCATCTTCTCTATAGCCAATGCTGGCTCAAGACAAATAGTTTCATGTTTCCTCCATCAAATTTTTATTATAAAAGACTTGCTTAGCTTAGGAGCTAGCAGATACTTTTCTAACTGCTATAATACTACAAGTTAAAGAAACCTAATATGAAATCTAGTCCTCTTTCTGGATTGCAACTATAACAATTCAATGAATTCTTTTATCTAAAGACCCCCTTAGTCTCGGGCGTATTTCTTTCACATGTGTTTAAGTCTACCCAGGGCACAATCTTTTGATACCCCTGCAGCACAGGCCTCCTCTTCATGAGACTCTGTGTTTAGCAGGCCAAGAGATGTTTCAGCCCGGGCCACATTGCCAAGCTGCTATTGAACAAGTTAACTAGCAGCCTGAGCAAAGTACCTGAACTCCTTTTTCATGAGCAGACAAGCTGGAGAACAGATAAAAATTCTGCCGCGTGAAGATGCACTCGTCCTTTATTTCTTTTTATCTAAAATTCACCTCACCCAGAGTTCCATTCACTGTACATACACAAACAATTCCATTCCTGAGTTCTTACAGGAATACATGGTCAAAATGAATCATTTCTGCCTTAGAAAGACAGGTCCTCATCCTCGCTGTGCCGCTCATCTGCTTAGCCGGTCAGTTCCTTGCTCTGAGCAGCCTTCTCTAACAGAGTGATGAAGATGTGGGATAAGAACACACGGTTTCTTCATCTCTTATTTCTGTATCTCACTAATTGTCAGGTTAAATAAACTGACTCCCGCCATGAGATGGGCTAAAGCCAAGCTGCTGTGAAACGGATATTTACACAATCATGGGTTCCCTGTTGCTATACTGATCATAGTCTGTGTCTAAACTTTGCAGATGTAAAATTATAAATACATTTTTTTGCAAGCATAAGGGAAAATACATGATCCCATTAGTGACTAACATTTGAAATAATCCTACTGGCATGTACATTATTACTATAGTAACTCTAAAACAAAACTATTTTTAGTTCTAGTGGGATGATATACCATATAGGGGAACTGATTAAGAGAAATAAAAAAATTGGAAGTGAATAATTTTTAATAATAAACCTAAATATGTATCCATCTCTTAAAGCTGGGGTTTGCGTGACTTATGTAACAAAAAGGTGGGGCAACATCCCCTCAAGCGCCACTCTTCTCCTGCAGTAGGTATAGTGTTGCCTCCACTCAAGTTTCCCCGGGGCTCACCCCCTCACTCACTTTTGTTCTGTCGTGCAGGAAAAAACAATTACGAGAAGCCAACATGAGAGCCTGGACTGAAAGACAAGGAGAGGTGAAATCTGGTTTGGGAGTTGAGTGGAAGTGGAAGCAAATTCAGACAAACCACAAGGATTATTTTAAAGAGGCAAAGAAAAGATCAGATATGAGTTCTGCTCCACATTAGAAATATGCTTGGATCGGTGTGGTGGCGCATGCTGGACTGACTGCTAGCTTCTTTGCTCTCCCAGAGTTCTCTGTTGGCCTAAGCACCCAACACTATAGGAACAACTAAAATCCATGCCCTGGAGGTGACTCTAACAACTGTCACAACTCCATCAACCCCAGAAAGTGATAATAAAAAGGATGTTGTTATCACTGGCTTTCCCACTGGTGAAATGGATGGCCTTCTGGGCATAAGCATTAGAAGAAAACACGATAAAGGCTCTTTGTGCATTTGTATAATGAATTAGAAGATCTAGTAAGAACAGTAGTCTTTGTTCTTTGGGATATACCCCAGGCTTTATTCAAAACAGAAAAAAAAAATACTGATTCAGGGGACTCTTGCTTTGTGTATATGACTTTGAACCTCAACATTTATACTACATTGATATTTGATAAAGGAACACACAATGAAGACTATCTGTTCAATAAGTGATGCTGGGTCAACCGGATATCACATGTAGAAGAATAAAAATAAACTCTTATATCGTAACATCTGCCAGAATCAACTCTAAATGGATTAAGGGCTTAAATATGAGACCTAAGAAACACAGGGACAAAGCTCTGTGACTCTGGTATAAATAATGCATTTGGAGATGTGGTTCAAAAAATAAGAAACAAAGATAGAATTATGAGATTATGTCCAACGAAAAAGCTTATGCACAGACAAGGAAAGAATCAGAGGCATGAAGAGTCACCCTACAGAGTGGGAGGAAATCACTGAAAATCTTGTATCTGATCAAGGGTAGCATCCAAAACACATGAAGGAATCAAACAAATAGGAAGAAAATAAATAAACCATCTTAGAAATAGGCAAGGAACCTGATTAGACATTTCCCCCAACCCAGAATGCATACGAATGGCCAACGGGAGTTTTAAAAGGCCCTCAGCATCTCTGGTCGCCAGAGCCACACTGAGAAATCACCTTCTACCTGTCAGGTAGCTTTGGGGAAAGGAGGGCAGAGAATGGGAAATCGCGTGTACTGGAACACAGAGTGATCAGCAGTTTCACACTGGATACATGTCCAAAGGAGCTCGGACCCTTGTGTCAAAGGTTTGTGAAGGAACTAAGCTCATCATTTTGGAAGCACAACTGCTTTACTGCAGATAACCCAATGGGTATCTAAAAACAGAATAAAACTTTGGCGTTTCTGCCTTCGGTTTGTATCTGTCTCCTTTGCCTTAAGTATCAGACCCTGCTGATGTGCGTACATGATCATACTAACCATTTAAGGTATATTAACATTAACTTGACTCTCCTCTTCCCATAAGACTAACATCATAAAAGAGTGACTAAGGCCATTATTGCCAGATTCCTAAATGTCAACTTTTACTGGGTCCCTCTCCCAATCCCAGGTTTAGTTCCTAGTCTTTCACCGTGACCCAAAACCTTACAGGAACATCAAACAAAGCCTTGCAAACAGAACTTCCCTCTCCCTGTGATGAGACTGCCCCCTCTAAGCAGAAGCAACTATGTCATGGGAGCGAGTATCTTCCTGCTCCCCTGGACCACAGGCCTCTTAGAGAAATGTCTTACGAAGCAGAGTGAGATTACCATCCACACCTCCATATGCAGCAATGTCCTTTACACAAGATTCTATGTGACCAGAACTGAGATGAGGGCCAACCCTCCCGTAAACTGACCAAGACTGCCTGACATCCTTTGGCCTTCCTACCTCTCAGATGTAATCTTGGAGTGTGACGCTAGGGACAAAGGCCCTGGTGTCTTCTCAATATAAATTTATTTAAAATATGCTGCCTGCCATTCTCCATTGCTTTTTCCATTTGGTTTCTGAGTCAAGCAGCTGGACTTCTGGACTTAATTTGTTGGAACTTCCATAGTCTGAGACTCCAGTGGCAAAATCTGCTCTCCAATTGTCACCATGTCACCACTACAATTCTCAATAGCCAAGACAAATGGCTAGAAAGGGAATGTTTTGTGTGTGTGTGTGTGTGTGTGTGTGCATGTATGTGTGTGCACGCATGCACGTGTGTGTGTGTGTCTGTGTGTGTGTGTAATGGAATGTGACAGAATACTATTTTGTCTTTTAGGTGTGACAATACTGATGAGATTCGAGGAATAAAATAAACCAGCATAGAGAAACACACACCAAATAATCTCACTTACACGTGGTGTATTGCAAAGGCAAACCCATAAAAGCAGGGCATACAACGCTGGATCCTAAGAGTTGTAAGTGGGGTGTTGTCTGAGTAAATCTGATCAAAGGACATAAATTTTCAGTTTCACAGGAGGAACAATTTCAATAGACATGTTGGGTGACATAGAGACAGCTGGCCATGTTATAGCCAGAAAATTGATGACTAGGTTTAGGTATCCTCACTATTTAAGATGGCTATTCTCTGAAATAGTCAGCACATTAATTGAATTCCTTCAGCAATTTCACTGTGTATATCTGCTTTAGTTTACTACCTGGGTCCAGCAAGATGGCTCGATGGGCAAAGGCCTCCCAACTCTAGTGGCCTGTGTTTGACTTTCAGAATTCATGTAAAGGAAGGAAAGAACGAACTCCACAAAGTTGTCCTCTGACTTCCACACAAGCACCATAACACATACACCCACGTACATCATACACACACTAATAATAGAAATAAAATATGCTATACAGTATGTCTACATTTTTCAGAATTACAAGTGTATTATTTGTCTACAATTTCAGAATTAGAAATAAAACGAATATTTTAGCAATGATGCATGATGAATCTAGCTTCCAGGGTATCACATTTTTTTTCCTCATGACTTTCTATATCAAGTTTGACCAACGTCTTAGAACCGAAGATCTGACTGTCTGAAAGCCATCTTACTACCTGTCAGTGTGTGGCAGAGTTTGGTCAAAACCTACCTATCACAACAGTGTACCAGGCAGTGTGAGCAGGACATCTACAACCCTCCCCAGTTTATCACCCATCAGCCACTGACATTGACCCACAGGACCCTAATGGCTGTGCTTGAGTTTGGACCACTGCACAGAAGCTTCGCTAGGCACGCCACTTGGGATTCGGAGTCGTAAGGCTCTCCACGACCGCAACCTTCCACAGTCCAACAGCTCCTTTCCAAGCCTAGACACAGTTGCACAATAGTGAAAAACCTCCGCTTCTTTCAATCTTCATTTTGATGTTGATCATTCCTATCCATAGCAGATACGGAAACTGACCGAGTTTTTCCAAAGCTGGCAATTCCTGTTTCAAAGGTACTATTAAGTAGTGTTGGCATAATTGGTGTTAGTAACCAACGGAACTCAATACAAAGGCCCCTAAGAGACTGTAGTGGATTTGTTCTCTTGCCTCCTTGTCCAAAGAGGCTCCCCTTGAGCACACCACCCGAAGGGCTGCATTGTCTGAACAGTGGAGCTGGTCCACTCCCATCTGATTTACTTGTCCAGAGAGCAAGGCTCTTAGTGCTGGCTCCTGCTGCGCTTTCCCATGCCAGGTTCTTTCTCTTGCAGCGGGAACTCTGTCACTGCAGGAGAAGACCAGCTGGAGACCAGCAAATGGGTTTTTAACTCTCTTTGGGTACCTGGCAGTGACAGGTAGAGGTGCCCACATGAACTGGTAGTTTCCATGGCAACATGAAGCTGTTTAGACAAGCAACGTTAGCATTAACTAGCACTGATACATGGGACAAACTATTTCTCTCTCTTTTTTTTTTTTTAAGACAGAGTTTCTCTGTGTAGCCCTGGCTGTCCTGGAATTTACTCTGTAGAACAGGCTGGCCTCAAACTCACAGAGATCTGCCAGCCTCCGTCTCCAAAGTGCTGGGATTAAAGGCATGTACCACCACCACCCAGGCTATTTCTCCTTCTTAGGAAGTCTAAATTTCAACTCAGAGCAGTATTTATCTTATTAAGCATTTACTGCAGGTCAACCACTACATTGCTACAAGAACAAAGATGGATAAAATAGACAAAATGTTTGTCTTTCTATAAACTAGTAGTCTTCTAAAAGGAAAGATTCAAGATACACAGACCTCTGAAAACAAAGGACCACTCTAAATATTGTCAATTTGTAAAACTCAATCTTCATCCATTTGTTGAAATAGGAGCGGCGGGGCTGCGTCCCCGGCACCCGGCCGCCCGCATGGCTAGCTTATGCCCAGAAATAATTACACGGAAACTGTATTCTTTCAAACACTGCCTGGCCCAGCTAGGTCCAGCTTCTTATTTGCTAGCTCTTACATATTGTTCTAACCCATTTCTAATATTCTGTGTAGCCCATGAGCTTGCTTACCAGTGAGGATCTTAACCTGCGTCTGTCTGGAGTGGGAGTATCATGGTGACTCTCTCACTTAGCTTCTTTCTCCCAGAATTCTCCTCTGTTTTCTCCGCCTACCTAATTTTCTGTCCTATGAGGGCCGAGGCAGTTTCTTTATTATTAACCAATGAAATCAACAGATAAGATACAAGACCCACCTCCATCATCCATTACTAAACAGCAAAATGTGGCAGACACTTTCTTATCTGGCATTCCCTTATCTACATAGGAAAGATCTTCTCACAAAACAGATGTAGGACTTTTCTTTCCCACCCTCCAGTTCTCAAATAACCTACACAGAGACTTAATATTAATTGTAAATGTTCAGCACATAGCTCAGGCTTCGTACTAGCTAACTCTTACATTTTAAATTAACCAATATTTCTTATCTACCCTTTGCCACATGGCTCAAGGTTTGTTACCTCATTTTCGACACATCCAGCTTCTTTTGTGTCTGGTGGCATCTTCCAAGACTCCACCCTTCTTCCCAGCACCCCCCTAGTCTGGCTCTCCTGCTCAGCTATAGGCCGGTCAGTTCTTTATTCGCCAATGAGAGCAATATATATATTTACAGTGTACAAAGATTATTCCACAGCAGACATATTAGAATTCCACACCTGTCACCTGCTTCAGACAGAGGTTACCACAGCTGATCCAATGATTGTCACCTGCTTCAGACAGAGGTTACCACAGCTGATCCAATGACTGTCACCTGGTCCAGACAGAGGTGACCACAGCTGACCCAATGATTGTCACCTTTCCAGACAGAGATGACCACAGTTAACTCGATGACTGTTACCTAGGAAATTTGATCTGCACAGTAGGACAATTTTGTTCACCTTGCAATGCTCATAAACCTGACACAGCTTGCTGTGGCCTACACTGCAAGTAGTTGCAATACCCTTATTTCTTTGTGTAACCCAAAAATGTTATTAAACCCTGGTTTTGACACTCATACTGAACACGCATGGTCCCTATGTTTGGGCACATAATGAAATTTGATATTTCTTCCTGTTAACCTGGCTATTTTACATTTCTTTTGTAGACCAAAATTATCAAAATTTCAGAAGGAAATGAGACAATTTAGCCCTTCCCAACAGGTATATACAGAAATGGGTGCTATGCATAGCCAAGGTATACAGACAAAAGGTAAAAAAACAGAGATCCAACCTTCGGAAGTAGACCTTAACAGCAGCATGCTGATCTGAAACATTCACTGTCCTTACCACACACACTGTCTTCCCACAGGACTCCTTCACCTTTCTCAGCTTACATTTAATTGGTGTGGCATGGGCAAGAAAAGGCTCTCTAGAACACAGAAGTCAGTAACGAGAACTCCCAAGGGTCTCACTTCCTCTGAGCAGTGCCTGGAAGGCAAGAACACTAAGTGTTCATTATGCTTATAACCATGATCATCACAAAAGTGTGTGCACAAGCCCACTATTTCCATAACACCACTGCTGCCCAGGCTAAATTGTGGGCTTTATGTTCAAGTAGATAAGAGGGATTTTTTTCAAGCTCTTGTGATCTGAGGAACACAGAGAGTAAAAGCAGAAAACACTTACCTTATCTAGTTGTCTGTAAAGACATATTAAAATTAGAATCATAATGTAGCACAATTAACAAAAACCCAGAGACAGATATTGGTATTCAACCTGAAGGTCAGAAAAGCAAAATAGCCAACCACTGGCTCTTACCTCTACCTCAGTCCAAAATGGCAATCCTGCCTCCAGGAATCCTCAGAATGAAATTGAGACTGAGAGCTGTCTCTTCCTATTTCATATTCCTCTCTAGGGCTGGGATTAAAAGCTCTCAGTCTCAGAACTACTACTGCCCGGTTTCTTTGGCAAACTAGTGTGGCTACTGGGTTTTAAGGTGTGTATCATCACTGCCTGTATGTAAGGCTGACCAGTGGGGCTGATCTTCAGGCAAGCTTTATTTATAAAAATACAAATGAAATATCACTACATCGTGATGTCAAATCTAATTTCTTAACTCATATGGGTCAAACTTTCCAAAAGCAATCCAGTCTCTCTCCTCAAGACAATGGAAAACAAGTGACGTGTCCACTCTTAGTTACCCACTGTTTATTGTTTAATATGGGTGTATTGTGTAACATGGGTTACCCAAGCTGGTTGTGTTATGAGAAGATGCCCCAAACCTTTGACCCACAGATTGCTTCCCGAGTCACATTGTCTGTAATCCTTGGCAGAAATATCTTCCTTCTCTCAGCATCCATTAGAGGACATGACCCAACGTCTTTGAATTTGTTGCCAAAGCACCTGCTACAAGCACAGATTCCGAAAAACATGCTTCCTGAGACCATTTCCTTTCCATCCCACATTTCACCATGCAATCCCTTCTCCACCGTAAGAGACAACGTCTTCAATTCAGTTTGGGCGGAACTGAGCTCCTGGTGTCTGCCCAATAAAGGCACCAGCAAAGTGGATGAGTAAATGGGTCTCGGACCAGCCCTGCCACTTGGTAACACTAAATCCTTGAATAAATAAATCACTTCCTTTCTCTGTGCCTCATTTCTCACCTGAAAATAGCATAACATAAATTTTAGCTGCTCTTTTATTAATAAAACACCCAGAGTCAAATATAGATGTAGGCAGAGGCTGCTTTTTCATTTCCTGGCCACCCAGACCCAAATAATCACACCGACACAATATTAATTAAAACGCTGCTTGGCCCATTACCTCAGGCTTCTTATTTACTAACTCTTACATCTTAGATTAACCCATTCCTATTATTCTGTGTATCACCACAAGGTTGCTACTTACCAGGTAAAGTTCCATCTGGCATCTGTCTCCTTCGGCGGCTCCATGGTATCCCTCTGATGAGTCTTTTCTCTTAGCATTCAGTTTACTTTTCCCACTTAGTTCTATTCTGCAGTGCCATAGGCCCAAAGCTGCTTCTTTATTAACCAATGGTAATAAAACATATTCACAGCATACAGAGGGAAATCCCACATCATATAGAGGTTAATGCTGAAGATCAGAGAAGTAAAGCAGCCAGCCACTAAAGAGTTCTTTTACCTCTACCAAGACCAAAGAGGTGATCTGTTGGCGGAGACTGCTTGTTCATTTCCCGGCCTTCCAGTCCTGAAATAATCATTCAGAAACTATATTAATTACAGCACTGCTTAGCTATTAGCTTATGCATATTTCTAGATAGTTCTAACATCTTAAATCAACCCATCTCTATTAATCTGTGCATCACCATGAGGTCATGGCCCACCAGTAAGGTTCTGGTGTCTGTCTCCTCTGGCAGTTACAATGGCTTCTCACTGACTCTACCTTCTTTCTCCTAGCATTCAGTTTAGTTTTCCTGCTTAGTTCTATTCTGCCCTGTCATAGGCCCAAGAAGCTTCCTTATTAACCAATGGCATTCACAGCATACAGAGGGGAATCCCACATCAGTGATCCTGTTCTCGGACTGCATCTCCAGAGTGCATCTGTCTCCACCAAACCTCAGACTGTCCTGTTCCTCAGACGGCCTCAGACTGTCTGAGCTCCTGTCTCCTTCTACCTTATATTCCTCTCTGCCCAGACATATCGCTCCTGGCTCCACCTCCCTAGTGCTGGGATTAAAGGCGTGTGACTCCCAAATACTGGGATTAAATGTATGTGCCACCACTGCCTGGACTCTAGTGATTTAGCTCTGCACTCTGATCTTCACGCAAGCTTTATTTGTTAAAACACAAACAAAATATCACTACAAAAGAGAATCGTAGCTATAACTTGAGACAGTTATAAATAGCATGCAAGCATGAAACTCACCTTATTTTTATGAGTATTTCAATGTTTCTTTAATGTATGACTTGTTCTCAGCAACGACACTACTAAATACAAATCAATTCAGAAAACTTGACCAAATTTAGTCCCTTCTGTCACATCCAATTATAATGTCATCTCCAAGGGTCTCATCTTTGAAATGCTACAAATTCCATTTTCACAGCATAGTTCTGTACATAGAGATGCACAAAGCAAACCTCCCTTCTTGAAGTAGCCACATTCAGAGAGGAAGACAAGAACAAAATAGATACACTCCTCTGGCCTTTTCTAAGTATGCCAGCACCATCTCCTTGGTCACTCGTGGGGCTAACATCTGATAGAGCCCCAGGGTATCGAAACATTTCTATATTTTATTTCAGAGAGATCCTGCCTTTTTCTTCATGGCTTTTCAGGGTGACAGCATGCTGACTCTCTCCCTCTCCCTTTGAGAAACTTAGTTTTCCCCAGTTCTGTGATCAGGCCATGAATTTAGTGAAATACTCCCAAGGTGGACCAGGGAGCAGCTATTATCCCGACTATTCTGTTCCCTGGATGGAAAATACCACTCTGCTTAATCAACATAGGAAGATCTGTCTATGTGACACAGCCTATGCCTGATTTTTCTCAGGCGGCTGAGGTATGAGGGTCTCAAGCTTGAAATCAACCTAGGTGGCTTAGCAAGAGCCTGTCTCAAAATGAAATTTTTAAAAGAGCTGGGGATGTAGCTCACTGGTAGAACACTTGCCGCAGGTCCTGGGTTTGATTTTTCAGGCTGAAAACTTAAACCTTTTATTTTTAAATAAGCCTTTCTGTTGTCAGCACTTCCTTACCTGTTACTGTTCTGCTTGCTTTTACCCCGTTGTCTCTGCCTTTGACAACAGCAGCAATCTATGGGCTTGACTTGTCTACCCTGGAGGATCACAGGCTGTGTCGAGTACGGCAATGCGACACCTTGGATTTTCAAGTGCAGGTCTGTTAAAACAACAACAAAAGTTCTCACTATAAGGTGAGATGTCAGAATGTACATTTTGGGCCAGAAGAGTCAATAGGGCACAAGCATTTGGCAGATGGCCTAGTATTTACAACCAGGCATTTAATTCATGCTTTTTAGGAGTAGCAACAATAAACAAGGATCTTCCGCTTCTAAGGTCTAAGCTTAATCTAAATCCCAAGAGGCTTGCTTGGCTGGGAAGGCGAGCGTATAAATTCAATATTACAAGCATACTTACCCTCTGTATACCACAGTAGGAACACTCTAATGATGGACTAACTAGGAATTAATTTATTCCCAAACAACAAGACTGAGTAGCAGTGGCTTTCCTGCTTCATCATAAGTTCAGACATACACAGTCTCTCTCTGCAGAGTAACTGCTCAGAGTGGTCACAAAGACGGGACCCCTGCACTCCCTGCCTGTCCCATCTGCGGTCCTTAGCTACAGTGGACTTTGCCCTCGCACTTGTCATCGCGGGGACAATGATGGCCACTGCACACCAAAGTTCATGCTCCCAGGAGGATGGGGCAAGAGGAAAGCCAGGGAGGCAAGGAAGAAAAGGTTAGGTGTGAAAGCTCTGCCATTTTATACAATGATTTGCCTTTCACCCACAGTGTTGGCTATCTCTCCTTACAAGAGGGGAAGGCCTTGGGCTTGTGGTTTTTACTTTGATGCTGGACTTCGGCAAAAGAAACAGAAAACTGCCTATCTTACGACCAAGTGCTTCAGAACAAACGGACCCACATTGCAACCCCTGCATGCTTCTTATATTTGTAAGGGACAGTCATTTACTTATGCTAACACTGGATGATGACTTCAAAATTCTTTAGGTGATCATATTTCCAAACTTTCTATTGAATAATTCATGAACAACATTATTATTTACTTTTATATGGCATATTTCATCGAAATTAGCTAGAAACAGACTTGATTATTTCTAGATCCCCAGTTCAGGTAATTAAGTAAAACTTATTTTAGCCACAGTTTTAAAAAATTAGTTCCCGGAAGAGTCCTCGGTAGTGAAAAAAATTACCTTGGATGGAAAGAAACAGTATTGGAGATAATCTTACCTATCTTTCCATAGTTTTGCACTATTTGGTGTGTTACATAAATTAGAATTGGTACAGATGCAGAGTCAGAAACAAGGTCTGCAGGAACTAGTCCAGTATAAAAAGTGCTTTGTCTCCATCTGGTGGACGATGTTAACATTGCAATGAGGCCGTCTAAGGTGACCCATGGCTAGACTTTTTCTTCCTTTCTTCTTTTCTGTTTCTTTCCCCCCCCTCTCTCTCTCTCTCTCAAAACTCATCAATACGTTGGAAGAAACTCAGTCATTTGGGAACCCTGAGTGCCAACTTCCCCTGTTAAACAACCACAAAGTAGAATGTGGTCTATGCACATAAATTACACAATCTCCCAAAGGCCCCACTACACCCAGAGTTGAAATTATCAAGCTGTTTCTAGCAACACAAGAAGTCTGATCTGTTGCTCCTTCGATGGGGCGGCACGGAGAAGCAAACACAGTCAGACTTGCCCTTGAGCAGAAAAGCCTTAAGTGGTTCCAATCTGATTCTGTTTCACACGTGTTCACAACTGTTAGTATTTTCCATAGAATTCTGAGGTGCTTGTCAAAGCGAGCATTCTTTCTTCCTGTAAGTGTCTACACTCCCTTGGGTATGAAGCCCTGGAGTTGTACACATGCCTTTTCCTCTAACTTGCAGTTTACTAAAACTTGCTTTTTCTGGGGTCAACAATAGGCTCAATGGATAAAAATGCTACTGCAGAGGCCAGAGAAGCTGGGTTTTAGCTCCAGATTTCATGTGGAGGGAAAGCATAGACTCCCAGAAGTCGTCTCTGGCTCATGTACTCACACACATATGCACATAGTAATAAAACAGAGTTCTTAAACTTGGATTATGTAATCTGCTTCTTTCTTACCTTGCTTTTTGCCAGCTGATTAGAGATTTATTTGGTGGGTCAGACACAAAGATGGTGATGTTGAGGATAAAATACATTCAAGATACACACACAATACAAGATACATAAACAATATTGTTTATGTAGAGTGAGAATTCATCCTATTCTTCTAGAAGACATTTCAAATGAAGCTACATTCAAACTAGTCACTATCATCACGCCAATTTTGACCAATAGCGACCATCTTCATCATGACGTATGCATTTATTGATATAAAGTTTATATTTAACCATATATGATTTTATATTTTTAAAAGGTAACTGTTTTACTTCTGGCATTATTAGATAGTTCTGAGTACTCTGAGAACCTGGAAAAATTCAACATATACCATTAAAAGACAGATCTGATTGGTATTTACAACACCTAAATGTTAGAGAACTCATAGCCAGGATGTAGAGAACAGGAGAATCAAATAGGCGGCTGGAGAGATGGCTCAGCAGTTAAGGACACTGACTGGCTCCTTTTCCAGGGAACTAGGGTCTGAGGCCCAGCACAGAGCAGTTGACAACTGTCTGTAACTCTACTCCCAGAGGATCAGACAATCTCTCCTTGTCCCTACAGGCACTGCACACATGTGGTAACACAGACATATATACAGGAAAGACATGCATACACATAATAAGAAATGCGAATTTTTTAAGCTAGTGAGAATTTCTAAAGGCTGGGTGTCATGGGTCAGTGTGTAATAATAGCACTTGCTAGGCAAGCCTGGTTCTCTGAGTTTGACTCCCAAATCATGTAAACGTGGAAGGAGAAAACTGGCTCCACAATGTCATCCTGTCACGTTCACATGTGTACCCGCGCCTCTCTCCCACACACATCATGCACATACACGTTAATTAAATGTCATCGGTTGTCTCAGTGATCAAAGCACTGCAAATGAAAACCACAGTGCATACATCTGAAACATCTTTCAGAGTACCTAAACCCAGAAGGACAATACTAACCCATGCTGAGCAAATGCCACTCTTAGGTTATTTTTAACAAAACCTCAATCATTTAATTTTTTTCAACAGACTCAGGAGCCAGATGGTCAAAGTCTGCTAACTCAAAGAGGAAGAGAAAGCACCCAGCAGACCTTCTTCCTCCGCTATCTCAGAAGTACCCTTCTACCATACTGTCTCTCACCAAAAACAAAACAACAAAAACCTCAATGTCCCTCCCTTCTCCTTCCTGTGTGTCTATCCATCCTCCTGATTCCATCTTATTCTCTACATTTTTTCTTAATAATCCTATGTTCACTTCCTGTCAGATGGTTTCTTGCTCCACAGGTCTTGACCTATGATTGACTTTATTTAATCCTGTTTACAATATTCAAGCAGAAAGCTATCGGATTAAGGTGTGTGCTAGATCTGAGCCACACAACTAGAAACAGATTTTCCAGTAAATAAGACAATCTTGAGGGTCACAGTGTGATCAAATATCCTTCAACACTCATATTCCACTAGTGAAAATGAACTTGGTATTTTTAAAATTTGAGCAATGCTATGACTTAGCAATGTCAACTTCTATAGATATGCAGGGAATGTTTCTTTGGCAGCATTGTTTATAAATAGCATGATGCAAAACAATACTGTGATGAAACAAAAAAGGCACAGCTCCTCAGAGAGGAGTGAAGCTCACACACAGAGTCTTACACTCATCAAGTCTGACAGGGAGTACATGCACTAGCAGGCATTCCTGGTGTGAAATCAAGATAGAGATTATCTTCAGAAGAAAGGGGAGCGTGGAGGAGGAAGGGAGGGAGGGAGTGGGCGGGGGCAAGAAATTTGTATTTTTGCTGTTTTGTACATTTTACTTTTCAAACCAACATGATACTAAGGAAAATTTATTTTAAAAAAAAAAAAAAGTACTCACATTCTCACCTTAAATAGGGCAGCTTTCAAGCTTTTAAAAGCTCTAAGTAGACAGCTTTTAGAGCTATACACCTCTAAACTGGACCTGTCACTCACTAAATGATCTACTACTTGATTTTCATCAAGTAGTCTTACTCCAAGATGGGCCAGTGAAATGGCTCAGTGAGGAGAGCCACTTCATCCCAGGACTTATGACAAGATTTCAAGCTCCATACCCTACAAAGGGACAGGCGAGAAAAGCAACTACACACACACACACACACACACACACACACACACACACAGAAACACTACAAGGTGATGCTGATGCTGGACCATCACCACCACATTTTGAGTACCAAAGTGCTAGGGCAGAGTCTTCTAACTATGCTTTATGAAAAGTAAGGTTTTGCAAATTACCAAGTTCTAGCAGCCATTATATGTTTAATGATACTTTAGTTTTAAAAAAATACTGTTGGGCCATTCTCTTGCTTTTTGAGAATTTGCTCTTAAATATAAGTACCAAACACATTTAATAAGATAAATAATAAATGTACAGTATACAAGCTATATATCATGGGCACTGTCAACACACCCTCTTAATTCAGAAGACGATATCAAAATATGGCAGGAAAGACTGCTTGGTAACGAGCACAAGATGTTTGGCACTGTCCTGGATAAGCAGCACTTAGCAGCTGGCATCTCTGCTGGATTGTCAATTGCAGGGGCTGGCAAACTTTCTCCATAGGGCCAGATGGTAAACATCGTAAGCCTTGCAGACCATAGGTTTTCTATCCTAACTACTCAGTTCTGCCAGTGCATCACAAAAGCTACCACAGACATGTATATGACTGGGCCTAGGAGGAGGCCTAATAGAACCCCTAGTCTACTATACATCATCAGTTAACAATATGGTAGTTTGTCTGAAATTTTCCAGAGTTTTCAGAAACTGTCCTATCTAGGTATAGTGATACAAGCCTTTAATTACAGCCTTCGGGAAGCTGTTAAATGTACCTAGACTCTTTATCTCATTTATTTTGCCTTTCTGTTTTCAACTTCACAAGAGTACTGCCTTGTTCAACCTCCGCTCCAAACACAGGGTAACTTTCGGGCCACTCTGCTCCTTTCTATAAATGACAAGTGTGCAGTCTTCATCTGGGTTGCACAAATCGGCCTTATCAAGCAAGCAGAATTGCAAGACTGGAGTCTGTGAATAATGAGACACAACCATCTTCTCAAGAAAGAACAATGGACACACTTTAATGCTAACAGCACTTAGGTTTTGAGCATAACTATACAACACCAAAAAATATTTTCTTGCTGGCATGGTTAAAACAAGTAATGCTAAAAACAAATCTTGAAGATTTTAGATGTGTAAATGTTTTTATATTTAAAAAAGCAACTATTGTTGAGGTTTCTGTACACACAGCTATGAACTCAATACACATTAGCTAATATCACGAGGAAACTAGACAGGCTGTGATCTCATTTGTAAAACAAAGGAAATGTTATTTCTAAGGTCCGAGTTTAAAATTTCTTTATCTTTTTTTTTTCCCAAAAAAGCAACAGTTTGGACTTCTAGATGTTCTCTTTTCCAATTTTCTCCTTTTGATATTTCCTATTCCAAGGGGGGAGGGGAATCCAATTCTTACATTATAAGCTGCTCTCACTGAAGTCCAGGGATCTTTTCTAAACCATGTCCACACATGCTGCAGCATATAAAGCACCCGTGCACACCTCCTCCTCCAACCCGAGCTACAGGTGAAGCACACGTGTAAAATGAGTGTACATCACAACACCATAAAAATGAGAAAAGCTGGAGCAGGAAAGATGATGGCTTTCAAGTTAAGGGCACTGGCTGCTCTTCTAGAGGACCTGGGTTCTCACATGGTGGCTCACATCCAGATAATCTGATACACTCTCTTGGCCTCTGAGGACACACATGTGGTGCAGACATATATGCAGGCAAAACATCTACACACATAAAACAAATTTTAAATTCACAATATAAAAAAACAAACACCTGACCTGGGTCATTATATATAGAAAGAAAAGAGGATTTTTCTTCCCTTTTTTTCTTTCTTGTGTGTGAGTATGCTAAGAACAGACCCAGAGCCTTGTATATAAAAGTAAAGTACTAAACCTCGGAGCAACAAACACCTTCAACCACTAATTCTAGTTTTTTCATTTTAAAAAGTCTCATACAATAAATTTTTATATTGTTTTCCCTCCCCAACTCCTCCCAGATTCTCCCCATCTCTCTACCCATCAAATTAAGAACACCAATAAGACAAAAAAAAAAAAAAAATACCAAAACAAAGCAAGTACACACACACATGCGAAAGGAGGGAGAGAGGGAGAAAGGAAGGGAGGTAAGGAGGGAGGGAGGGAAAGATGAAATTCATTTATTCAGGGGGCCTTCCCTGGAGTGTGGTTGAAAATTACTTTTTTATGCTTAGTCATACCACAGCAGCATGTGCTCAGCTATGTCCATAGCAACATTATTTGTCCTAGCCAGAACCTGGAAACAACCTAAATGCCCCTCAACTGAAGAGTGGATAAAGATGTGGTATATTTACAAAATGGAGTACTACACAGCAGAAAAAAATGACAACTTGAAATCTGCGGGCAAATGGATGGATCTAAAGAACATCATATTGAGTGAGGTAACCCAGATCCAGAAAGACAAGAAAAGACAGAAAGCAAAGAAAACCAGCCTACAATTCACAATCCCAGAGAATGTGGACAACAAAAAGAACCCTAAGAGAGACATACATGGATCTAATCTACATGGGAAGTAGAAAAAGTCAAGATCTCCTGAGTAAATTGGGAGCATGGGCATCATGGAAGAGGGCAGAAAGGGAGAGGGGAGGAAGGGAAAGGAGTGGAGAAAAATATATAGTTCAAAAAATTAAAAACTAAAAATTATCATTTTAATGTGTAGTTTCCAATGAAATTAAAAACAAAACTGACAAGAAAAAAAAATTTCCTTTCCCAGCAGGTATTAATTGAAATAGCCTCTTGGTTAAGGTGGAACTTTATGTCCACCTCCCTTCTTAGTGTTGGGACGGTGTCTGGTTTGAATCTATGCGGTCTCGTGTGTGCCTCAGTCTGTCAGCCCTGCTGTGTCTGAATGCCTCTATCTCTGTGGAGTCACTCATCTCTCACACGTGGATCCCTGAGCCTTGAGGAGAGGGGTTTCATAAGGACATCCCATTTAAGGCTGACAGCTCTAAAGTTTCTCATTTCACTGCGTTGTCCAGTTGTGGATCTGTTTTAATTACCATCTACTTCAAGAAAAGAATCTCTGCCTATATGTGAACTACACATGACGTTTTAAGTTTAGTTCACATTAAACTTCAGCAATGAGGCTTTTTTTTTAATCACTTTGTTCTTGAATCTAAGAATATCCTTTCCCAGGATTATTATTTTTTTTTTTTTGGGTCCTCTGTATGTCCTGGTATTCTAAATTTCCTTATGTAAGCCTACAAGTTTATATCAAATAGCACTCACAATATGCTCCCACCCCCAGGTACACTCTCTCTATCCTGCTTGAGGATCAGGATTTACGTTCCACTGCTCCAGCGCCATGCCTGCCTGCTGCCGCGCTCCCAGCCATGATCACAGACTGAAAGTCTTCATTTATAAGCTGCCTTCTTCACCATGTCTCTTGCAGCAGTGGAAAAGTCGCTAAGACAAGTAAAAATGACTCAGGAACCCTTCTCTTGCTATTTCAAATTTGCCATCAGTCATCTGAGACTAACTAGTCTCTGCTGCAAGTCCACCTCTGTACCCTAGCTCACACCCTATACTTTAATTCTACCTTGGGCACCTTTCCTAATGCTGATGGCAGCATTCTTAGTGAAGCAGCACTGCCCAACCTGAAATTAAAGGGGAATGATGCTTTTGTTTGCTTCAGAATGTTATTTTCCTGAATCAAAAAGTATACTCGGGTTTCTTTCTGGCACTGAGTGGCTGCTATGGCTCCTCGTTTCCACTTCCCCTGCCATGCCTTCACTCCACAGCCAAACATGTAGTAGAGGTCTCAATTGTGGGTCACACCCTGACCTGGGATGGGGGGACAGGACGGGGACACTAACAGACTCCTATCTATCCAGTCGCACACCTCAACAGGTGGGAGCCTACTTCTACTCCTGGACTGCACTACCATTCAGAGAGAACTATCCCTGTGCAAGGCTTCAGTGAGGCCCTGAAGCAATACAAATACAACATGAGCAGGGCCCCCTGCCCTGAAAAGTCCTAGGCTCTTACTCCAACCCCTTCACCGACAGACATAAGGAGGTTATTGGAACTGGGAGTAAGGAGAGGACTTAACACCCACAGACTAATGACATAAACATCCAATTAGATTACTTTAGAGCAGTGTGTGTGTGTGTGTGTGTGTGTGTGTGTGTGTGTGTGTTTATTCCACCTGCCACCAAGTGAAAGTCACTACCTGAGCTCAATCCCCAGGACCCACAGGGCAGGAGAGAATCAACTTCTATCGAGATCCCTGCTAGTTGCCTCTGACCTTTATATGTATTCTGTTGCAAGCACACAAACAAGCACACACACAATAAAGAAAAATTTTAAAAGCCTTATAAAGTATACAGTTGATATATTTATTGTATTAAAATCATATATAAAACACCAATCTATACAGAGGCATTTAACACATAATATATACAATTAACTTTTAAAACTTAAAATTTACAATTATTGTGAATATAAAATTGACATTGAAACAGTCTCCCAAAGCGATTTATTTGGCTGTTCTTGTTCGAAGTCGTCGTTTGAGAATCTGATGATCACTTTCTTTTACTTTCTGTTCCATTAAAATCTGAAATTAACAGTTTTTCAAATGTAAGTAAAAATAATTTCCTTGAGTAATACACTTATGTGCTTAATCACTGACTATAATATATACATTAGAAATTCATTTTTCATCTTCTAAATAAATACATGTAAAAGAATACAGATTTGGGTTTTTTTTCCCAAGAATACAGATTTTTAAGAGATTCATTCAACATTACCTAATTCAAGAATTAAAACAACCTACAGCCTACTGAATCCAATCCAGATCTAAGCTTGAAATAATTAGCAAAATATTTGTACACAAAATGCTTCAAATGAATTTTAGGAAATCACCATTTACAGCAACAAGGGTCTAACGTGAGAGGGAAGCACACTGTGCTCTAACTCAGCAGAGACATAGGTATCTGTAGACACAGGTATCTTTCTTCAGCCAAGAGGAGAAACCATACACTGCTCAGCTGGTACATGAAACAGCATGTTCTAACTGACCTGAATTCGTTCCAGCTGCCTTATATCAGCCTTAGGTTAGTTAACTACTATTGTGAAAACCAGTCTCTCTTCTTTCTCTTGGCCACTCTTTTAACATCCTTTAATTCTGTTTCTACTTACACTTTCATCCACTGAGAAATGAGGACAATGAATCAGAGTGATAACAACCTCCTTTTCTTAAAAAAAGCCTAAAGGGTGGTGGTGGCGCACACATTTAATACCAGATTTGGGAGGCAGTGGCAGGCGAATCTCTTGTGAATTCAAGGCCAGCCTGGTCTACAAGAGCTAGCTCCAGGACAGGCTCCAAAGCTACAGAGAGATCCTGTCTTGAAAAAACAAGGGGGAAAAAAAAAGAGCCTAAATGAAGCCAGAGATGTGTGCACACATACCAATGATCCCAGCCAGGCATGTGAGCACACACCAATGAGCCCAGCAACAGGGAGGTTGAGGCAAAAGGAATACTAAAAGTTTGAGGTCATCCTGGACTGCATAGTAAGAACGTTTCTCAAAAGTACAAAGAAGACTGGAAAGCCAGCACAATGATTAAAAACATGAGCTGCGCTCACTACCCTCTAGCTTCAGGGGTTCCAGTGTTCTCTTCTGGCACCCAAGGGTAGTGCACACATGATGCATATCCATACATACATACATATAGACAAAATACTCATACACATTAAATACAAATAAATCTTAAGAAAAGAAAAACCTAGAAGGCTTACAGAGAAAAAGGTGAGAGAAAATGGTGAAATATCAGTTTTGTATTTCTAAAAAAGTACATGGGCTCAGATTTATATAACTCTTGTAATAATAAGAACACAAAGAAGAAAGCTCTTAGAAGTAAATAAATTATTAATTGTGGTATATCTATTGATGGAAATATATTACTCTGTTGAAACTTCAAATGCCACTACATGATATGTGTGTGCACACACGTGCATGCGCATGCATGTGCGTGTATACCTATTATCGTGGTATTTATATTTAATTACTATAAGGCTAATATAAACCTGAGACCAAGAGTATAGCATCTGTCTTAAGAGAGTTACAGAAAGAAATTAAAATCATGTGTTGAATGGCACAACCATATCTGATAGGAATAGCAAAAGTCACAAAGCCAGCACACATGCTTCACAAAGAGCAAGCAAAGCTAAGCCACATAATGCCCAGCGTGTTTTGGTTTTGACCTCCACCTATTGCATACTTAAGGGACTTTTAATATTTGTACAATTTGGAGATATTGGATTGATGGAAATTTTCTTATGACTCATTTATGCCTTCTCCCAGTAGTACTTCTTCTAAGCTTCTCCAGGACAGTCCTAAGCATATACTACCCCTGACACTTTTATAGATATCCTTATATACTTGAAGGTCTTCCTTACACCCTGGAGGCTGTGACGCACATAGAGAAGCCAGAGGTCTCTTTACGAGGCTCTGAGATATTCTTGAAACATCTGTCCCTGTACTTACTCAGGAACAAGATAATCAAAACAAAGTAAACTTTAAAAGGTCATGAAGGGTTGGCCACAGATCAGATTGCAAGCATCTTCCCACTATATATCCAGGCCATTATGTGGCATATAGAGCAACAAAATTAGATTAGCTGAAGTTACCTTGTCCTACTCAGAGATTTATATTGATGAGCAAAGAATGAGAATCAAGAATTCCCTTTCTTAGAAAAGTTAGCACATGCAGAGCCATTGTGATGTCACATGAACAAAGAACAACAGAATGACAGGATTACATATATAAGCAAATTCTATAAATACATGAAGTGCAAACACTGTATTGCACCAGAATTTATAAGCTTCAGCAGTTAAGGGCTAAGGACTTTTCTTGGGCAATCTGCCTGGGCTGGCTTGGAGATTTGTTCTGGTCTGGCATCCTTGTAGTCACAAAAGATACTAGCCTGAGAACAAGTTGTCATATGCCTCCAGATTCTTGAAATTTGAGTTATGGGGTTAACGCAAAAGATGGTTATAAAAGATGACTGTTTATCAATGATAATTAAACTTGAGGGAAAATGGTTGGAAAAGATAACTCTGCTCTGTCACAGTTTATCAATAATGACTAAAAGATATGCAAGAGGAAGTAAAACACATGTCTCAAAATAAAAATGATATGATCTATGTTTTGGAACAACATGAATCTATCCCTGCTTACTGAATTCTGTATAACTAAATAAACATCTGGCTGCTAGTCAGTCAGGCAGCAGGATTCTCCAGACCACCCTGCCCAGCCACTTCTTCCCTCACCAACACTTTTCTTCTTCTCAGGACCTATCAACTGCTGCGGCTGGCCCCAGAGCTGGAGAGATGGTTCAAAGGTTAAGAGCACTGCTGCTCTTTCACAGGACCTGGGTTAGATTCCCAGCTCCCACATGAGAGCTCACAAACACCTGTGACTCCAGTTTCACAGGATCCAGCACCCTCGTTATAACTTCCATAGGTACCAAGCATGCATGTGGTACATAAACGTAATCAAAACACCCATACATGTTAAAAATAAAATGATTTTAAAAATTATAATCATAAAATTCAAGGTTATAAATACTTTAGAATTAAAAAAAAGTTTTATACTGATGAAAACTAAATAGTAGCTTACCACTTGTCCAGATATGTTGATGGGAGATGAAATCTCATTTCTGAATAATTTCCGTTTGCCTTTTTTCGGCTGAGACACATTTTCTTTACTTACTTCTGCAGTTGAGAGCTTTGGAGAACTCATTGTTTCAATTATCTTTTTTGCTGTAAGTAAAAATGTTAATTCTTGTGTTAATTTTCTAACTGCAAAGGTTTGAAATTCTTAATGAAGAAAAATAGAAATCAAGAAGAAAAACGGTGTACTATACAATGCTGACAGGGCATGAATAAACAAAAATTCAATTAAAAACAAGGAAGTAACAGTGAGATCCTGGCATCTTTAATGGCTTGGAGGTCTCCCCACAGCCGGGTCCACCTGTGGTAAGCCTGCATTAAAAGCCAGGTGGTAAAGCCAGACCTGACACATCCAACCTAGGGCCCTGCTACCTGGGAGAAAGAGGCAGGAAGAGCTCAAGTTTCAGACTAGCCTGTGCTATATCAGGAAAACTGTCTCAAAAACTCAAAACACTAAATAAACCAAATAAATGAATAAAAAAAGTGGTAGATTTACTTTTATACTCATATATCAAGATGCTCATACGACATAATCACAAACCTTTTATATATGCATCTGTGCGTGCGCTGTATGCGAGCACACAAACACACAACACACACACAAAATTGTTAACAGTGGACAGATCTGAAGAAGTAGAGACTAAACATTTTTAAATTTCCTGCTGAGACATTAAAGGCACTCAATCAATAAAGTTTGACAACCTGCAGTTAGCCTTAACAAAGCACTCTCTGTTTCAATTCAACTATGATTTTAACCTTCCTTTACTTTCTCATCTCCCCCACTTCTGGTCTCTAATTTATCTTATTGCTGCCACTCAGATAATCCAACAAAACCTCTCCACACACTCTTCTCTACCTAGAATTACATGTATATTTTATACTGTTCTCTATTCTACCAGCATTAAAACTATGCCCTCTAATGAATACACACATCTGCATGTATACAGAAATACATAATACATATTTCAACAAAGACATTATACAACATGTCTACTTTATAGGTCACTGTTACTCCATGGGTCTCTGCATGAGTTCCTGCCCTAACATCCTTCAATGATGTGCTGTGATATCAAATTATTAAGTAAATAAACCCTTTCCCCTAAGTTGGTATGATATATATGTGGATAGTTAGTATTTACAGGTATGTAAGAAAAAACAAAATCATCACAAGGACACACAATATTAACAGTGATTACTTTCATAGGGTCAAAGGGTACAACTCTATATTTCTATGCCCACATCCCACTTCCTTCCTAAAGTTTCCCAGAATTCCTCATTATTATGATGGGTTTTCTCTCTTCTCCATAGTATCCAACTACTTTATTCTACCTCTGCCATGTTAAACAGCTTGCTCTATCTGAATAATTACTTAAATGTGAGCCTTTCTACTCCAATACATAGTGAACACCTAGGAACATCATCTTTTCATCTGACTTTTCCCACAGTATCTAGGATAAGACAATGGCTGCCTGCTCTAGGCATTAGACTAGAGCACATGCAACTAGGCAACAGAAAGCACCCTGTGTGCATTAAAAGGGCCATTTAACTTTTCCACAAACCTTTGGATTGAAGAATTGTTGGAGAATGTTGCAAGAAGTCTCCAAATTTCTGTAGTGTTCCCTCTCTTTTTTTAGAGGTCATATCTGCACTAACTGTAGGTGCCTGGCTCCGTAAAGAATATGTTTTCTTCGATGATGGATGTAAGGAAACCTAAGAAAAAAACACTTTCTGTCACTAATAATAAAAAACGTTACATGGAAACAGTTATTGCCACAGTTAAATAAAGGAACTTGGGACTAAGTTTGTGTGTTAAGATCAAAGGGCTAAGCAACTGCATAGTGAGTCTAATGCTAGAGCAAGCAGAAGTGACACAGGAAGAAATGCCCAAGTGGGCAAATGCTAAAGGTGTATCCAAATGTCAATTCCATGTGTATGAATGGAAGATGAATTGAGTTGTAATTGGACACAACTAAATTTTGGAAAACTACTATCATATCTTACCCCTATACCACCACTTTATCAAGTAAACTACAGAGACATTAACTGGAGCAAGGACAAACCTTTTGATCCTTTTTCAAAGAAGAATTTCTATGTTCTGAAGCAGAGAACTGTACATTATTTCTAGGTGTAGAATTCTTCTTATTTTCACATTTCACCAAGTCCTAGAGGTAATAAATTTCAGCATTGTTTACTTTCTTGATAATAATTTCTTTAGACTCCAAAAGATTTGTCTATAAATGCTACATTAGTAATTAGGATAGTTTTTCTTAAACCGAGGCAGTTTGAGATCAAAAATTAACGCCAATGTTAGAAGATGCAGCATGGAAAGTTGAAGAGTAATCATGGGAAAAAAAAAAAAAAAAAGAAGATGGCAACTGGACAATGTTATTTGGAGAGCTCAGTGAAGAGCTTCTGGGAGTATTTACTGGAACAGAACACAGCACTTTTATAGCACTGCTGAACAGATTTTCCCAATTGCCAAAGAACAGATTTATTATAACAATGAAGATGTAACAAAGTCAGATAACTTTTCACATTTCAACATTACAAAACTACAACAATCAGAAAATCTTTTCTGAGATACACATGAAGAATATATACCAGGGAAATAAATAAATTGTATTTAAGCTTTCCCTTCTGAATGCTAGGGAAAAAAAATGTATCAAAAAGAAAAAATCAATGTAGCTCAGAAGGTGATGACATTCAAATATTTTAATCATAATCAAAATATGTCTATAAAATAAATAAGCACACAGATGTCTTCAGAAAGCTAACCACTAAGACTCAAGGCACTCCAGGTATCAGAGAGAAGCTATGCTCACTAATACCCACTCGGGGAATGTATTGCCTGACAGCCAGGAATGGGAACTACTAATTTTGCTCTTCTAGCAGCGTGAAAACACACTACTCTTTAAAGAAGTACAGGAATGTTGAAGAATTTTTTTTTTTTGGTCAAACATTTTAAGCTTAAAACAAGTAACTTTAAGGTAAATACCATCTATTATGTGCCTCTAACAGAAAGGGAGAAAGCACTCATATGCTAATTTGGAAAGAACTGAGGATCAGAGTGACTCACCACACCAATGTGGCTAAGATGCAATACCAAGTCTGGCAGCCCTACCACCAAGAAGTTGCACTAACAAGTTATAAAACCTTTACCACTACTACATAAAGATCCAAATCCTAATACTGGCTGATGGGAAAAGAATTTATTTTCCAAAACTTCCCATGATCATAGACTTAAGATTTAGTTAAATGGCAAAGACACGGATCAAGCTAGTCTGTCATTTTAATTTCTCTAATTTCTTTATCAAACATTTCCCATCCCACTGAAGGTAACCTAACTAGTATGGTATAAACCAGTATACTAAAGTAAGTGTCTGGTAAAATTCACATTATCTGACCTACTACGGATGAAACAAAGTAAGGAACGACGTAGTAAGCACAGCTTTCTGAGTACTATGAAGCTCTTGCATCATTCCTAAACATCCGTAAGTTGTGATGATGGGTCTCTAGAACGAGCAGCAGACTTAACTATAACAACAACTGAGCCTAATAACAATATTTACTTGCTAAGTTCACCCATCAGGTAACTATACCTCCTCCATTTCGTTACTTTTCCTCTTCCGTGCCTTGGGAATCTTAATTGTGACGGGTGTAGCACAGCCAGGGTGCTTCACTGCCATTCTGTTTGGCTGCAAAGGTGTAAACTGAATCTCCAATTCAGGTTTTGGAAATCGCGTGCTTTGCATATTTTCTGTTGACACTTCACAAGAGTCGAGAACTACTGATCCACCCTACCAAAAAGAAAAAAAAATGGAACGGGTCATTTATTTTTCTAACATGGATTTATAAATGACAAAGAATTAATTTTCTCAAATTAATTGAAAGTTATTCAAGACAATGACTTGAGAAAGATAAAGGACCATGCATTACTCAAATTTTTATGATCCTAAGAGCTTTATATTTAAAGGATTATTGGATCTCACTACAAAACCTGCCAAGTCAGAAACCTCCAAGGAAGAATTTGGTATTTCAAACAAGCACTCAAATTACAACAGATTTAACTCTAGCAACAAATTCTTTTTGACTTTTTCCATTTAAAAAAGGAGTCTTTTATTTCTCCTTCTCTTTGATGATTCCCATGGCTACTAGACGTGACAGGAGAACATGATGGTAACACACAATCACAGGAAGCACCGTCACTTGCATCCTGCTCCCTTGCCCACTTGGGAAGTTTTCAGGATACTTTTCCTATTGAAAATGTCCCAAATCCAAACCCAGCCACTATAGTATAAGCTCAGGCTATAAGCAGAGGTCACACATACATCTTTTCAATTATCACTATACAAAATGAGTCACTTGGGCTTTCAACCTCATTGACAGATTTCACACAAACAGTAAAACTACACCAAAGAGAAAGTCAAATTTCCCGCAAAACCATGAAATAGACAATAACTGCTACAATTATCAACAGGAAACTAACAACAAGAGATTTTAGGACAAGTATATAAATTTATAAAGTAATGTTCCATCATAGTAACTGAGAAAGTCTATTCCACCTTGACTGGAGGTCAGAGTTTGAGTTTATTTTTGTTCTTTCAAAGTTGACAACCCCGCAACTGACAAAGGTCTGATCTCCAAAATATATAAAGAACTCAAGAAACTAGACCGTAAAAGGCTAATCAACCCAATTATAAAATGGGGCACTGAGCTGAACAGAGAATTCTCAACAAAAGAAGTTCAAATGGCCAAAAGACACTTAAGGTCATGCTCAACTTCCTTCGCGATCAGGGAAATGCAAATCAAGACAACTTTAAGATATCATCTTATACCTGTCAGAATGGCGAAAATAAAAAACACCAATGATAGTCTTTGCTGGAGAGGTTGTGGAGAAAGGGGTACACTCATCCATTGCTGGTGGGAATGCAAACTTGTGCAACCACTTTGGAAAGCAGTGTGGAGGTTTCTCAGGAAATTCGGGATCAACCTACCCCTGGACCCAGCAATACCACTCTTGGGAATATA
>NW_026067895.1:18344571-18392493 GCF_014885135.2 Alexandromys fortis | reverse complement strand
AAAAAGTTGTCCAGGACAGGCTCCAAAGCCACAGAGAAACCCTATCTCGAAAAACCAAAAAAAAAAAAAAAAAAGTTGACAACAGGTACTTCTACACACCCTGACCTAGGGTGTGGTTACTTGGTGTTTTGGATATTAAGATGGCCCACAGAGGTGGATCCTCTCCTCCCTGACCAAAGGTCAGAGAATTCAAGCCTTTTCCTGCTCCTTCTTTTAAGATAGGAGGTTAGAAATAGGGAGTGGCTGCCTACAGGATACTTGGTCTAGGGTGTGTTTGCTGCATATCCTGCCCAAAACATCAAAAGTTTTACTCAGGAAAACAATGGTTTTATGTCTCAAGTATTGAAGCAAGCAAATGTTCTGGTTGTCCTTTGTGTCGTGTAAAGCAATCTTTTGCCTTCTCAACACCCCCTTTGTATTGGGGTATAAAATAAAAGCATATGAAAATTGGAACATGGGTGGATTCAGTATTCAGTATACACTGAGTTGCCCTCTCGGTACTATCCTATGTCTCTGTTTCTTTCACATCTCTGTTCATCCTACCTAATGTTTCTAATCCATATGCCCCTACCCTGAAACATGTGAGCCCATTGTGGCTGGACCACGACAAAAAGTCACCCCCCAAAATGCTTATGACATGTGACCAGAAAGAGAAGAGCAGAAAGAATGGAAAAGGCGGGGTTTTTTTTTTGGGGGGGGGGGGTAAGAACAAAGTATAATGATGTCCATATAGAAATGCCACCACAAAAACAAACTTTAAAAAAAAATGGACACTGTCTATACAGGGCTGAATAGGTGTCCAGCAGTTAAGGGTGTTTGTTCTTTCAGAGGGCTCAGGTTTGATGCCCAGTACCCACATGATGCCTCACAGCTGTAAACCCCATTCCAGGGGCTCTTCTAACCTCTGTGGGCACCAGTCATGCACATGGTACACAGATATACACACAGATAAAACACTCATACACATAAAATAAAAAATAATCTAAAAAAATTGCTGTATGGATCAACTTTAAACTGTTTCGCAAACTCTTATTTGTGTTAGTCACTGAAATCAAGACTAGAATACAAGAGAAAACCGGCGTGTAATTTTCCGAGAATTAAAATCTCTCCCATTCTCTAGTTACTAAGCTTCATTTCTCCTGCAAGCACAGCATGATACCATGTTCTCTAATCCACCCCCACAATATCCCAGGCAAAACACAGTGTACCTTGGGGTTCCTTCTACGGCTCCCTCATGAGTAACATCACTCTCTAATAGGAACTTGTCTCCAATATTCCTAACTCCCTGCTGATGGCAATTATGTCTCAAAATTCCCAATGCTAAGTAACTGTATTAAGTGTGTAAAGAAGAAATTTTGAAATAATTAAACTATTTTAGGTATCATAGAATATTTATGAATTCAGTAATCCAATCTGAGGAATTCTATCTTAAACACAAAACCCTAAACCCAATAAAAAAAATGCAGTGAGTTCATGTGGCTATTAGGTTGGTGATATTTACTACAATGGATACAATTTCAAAAGAAAGTTTTGAAATGAAAACAAATAATGACCTTTATTGTATCTTTTATGAGATAGTCTATTTCTGACCATCAATAACACTCTAAAGAGGAATAAAAGCCAGTGAGACGATCTGAGCTTGGTCACCACAGACTATATAAAGGTGGCAAAAGAGAATCAGCTTCACCAAGTTGTTTTCTGACCCCCACATGTGCTGTGTGGCAAGCATACTGCCCATCCAAAAAAAGACTTTAAACTAAAAATAATTAAATAAATAAGATAAATGTAATTTGGGGGTCTAATTTCTCAAGAGCCTCTACATTTCCTTCACATAGCTGAGCATACACATAGCTAATTATATAGCAAGGTACCTGTTTGATTACATTATACGTGCAAGTGCGGATGAATAGCAGGTAAAGAGAGCAAAGAACTGGTGGTATTATTGATTACCAACCTCTGCTGCATTCCTAGAAATTTCAAAACTTGTTGATTGAGGTTCAGTTTCAACTCCACCAAGATCAAATGAACCATTATGTTCAGGCTTGACATTCGTGGTCTGGTTTTCCTGAAATAAGAAAATTATTTTTAATATGAAAATAAACACGTATCACAGAATTTCAAAAATTAAGACTTGTACAGACTAATTATTAGAAATGCAGACTTCAATAAACCACTTTTCATTTCTTCAACATTTTCGCCTTTAGACTAGGGTAAGGCTCGACATCTTACCAGCCTTTTGTGAGTCAGACACAGATGAGATTTGAAAAACTAAATCCACTTGCCATTCTACTTGTTCTGACTGTTTAGCTAAGTTTGAAAGAGTCACTTTTAGCAGGACATAGCAGTAAATGGTTGTGATCTGCATTCAGGAGACAGGAGCAGGAGGATCAAAAGTTCAAGGTCATAGTAAGACCCTACCTCAAAACGCAAAAAAAAAAAAAAAAAAAAAAAAAAAAAAAAAAAAAATACCAAAACAAAGCAAGTACACACACACATGCGAAAGGAGGGAGAGAGGGAGAAAGGAAGGGAGGTAAGGAGGGAGGGAGGGAAAGATGAAATTCATTTATTCAGGGGGCCTTCCCTGGAGTGTGGTTGAAAATTACTTTTTTATGCTTAGTCATACCACAGCAGCATGTGCTCAGCTATGTCCATAGCAACATTATTTGTCCTAGCCAGAACCTGGAAACAACCTAAATGCCCCTCAACTGAAGAGTGGATAAAGATGTGGTATATTTACAAAATGGAGTACTACACAGCAGAAAAAAATGACAACTTGAAATCTGCGGGCAAATGGATGGATCTAAAGAACATCATATTGAGTGAGGTAACCCAGATCCAGAAAGACAAGAAAAGACAGAAAGCAAAGAAAACCAGCCTACAATTCACAATCCCAGAGAATGTGGACAACAAAAAGAACCCTAAGAGAGACATACATGGATCTAATCTACATGGGAAGTAGAAAAAGTCAAGATCTCCTGAGTAAATTGGGAGCATGGGCATCATGGAAGAGGGCAGAAAGGGAGAGGGGAGGAAGGGAAAGGAGTGGAGAAAAATATATAGTTCAAAAAATTAAAAACTAAAAATTATCATTTTAATGTGTAGTTTCCAATGAAATTAAAAACAAAACTGACAAGAAAAAAAAATTTCCTTTCCCAGCAGGTATTAATTGAAATAGCCTCTTGGTTAAGGTGGAACTTTATGTCCACCTCCCTTCTTAGTGTTGGGACGGTGTCTGGTTTGAATCTATGCGGTCTCGTGTGTGCCTCAGTCTGTCAGCCCTGCTGTGTCTGAATGCCTCTATCTCTGTGGAGTCACTCATCTCTCACACGTGGATCCCTGAGCCTTGAGGAGAGGGGTTTCATAAGGACATCCCATTTAAGGCTGACAGCTCTAAAGTTTCTCATTTCACTGCGTTGTCCAGTTGTGGATCTGTTTTAATTACCATCTACTTCAAGAAAAGAATCTCTGCCTATATGTGAACTACACATGACGTTTTAAGTTTAGTTCACATTAAACTTCAGCAATGAGGCTTTTTTTTTAATCACTTTGTTCTTGAATCTAAGAATATCCTTTCCCAGGATTATTATTTTTTTTTTTTTGGGTCCTCTGTATGTCCTGGTATTCTAAATTTCCTTATGTAAGCCTACAAGTTTATATCAAATAGCACTCACAATATGCTCCCACCCCCAGGTACACTCTCTCTATCCTGCTTGAGGATCAGGATTTACGTTCCACTGCTCCAGCGCCATGCCTGCCTGCTGCCGCGCTCCCAGCCATGATCACAGACTGAAAGTCTTCATTTATAAGCTGCCTTCTTCACCATGTCTCTTGCAGCAGTGGAAAAGTCGCTAAGACAAGTAAAAATGACTCAGGAACCCTTCTCTTGCTATTTCAAATTTGCCATCAGTCATCTGAGACTAACTAGTCTCTGCTGCAAGTCCACCTCTGTACCCTAGCTCACACCCTATACTTTAATTCTACCTTGGGCACCTTTCCTAATGCTGATGGCAGCATTCTTAGTGAAGCAGCACTGCCCAACCTGAAATTAAAGGGGAATGATGCTTTTGTTTGCTTCAGAATGTTATTTTCCTGAATCAAAAAGTATACTCGGGTTTCTTTCTGGCACTGAGTGGCTGCTATGGCTCCTCGTTTCCACTTCCCCTGCCATGCCTTCACTCCACAGCCAAACATGTAGTAGAGGTCTCAATTGTGGGTCACACCCTGACCTGGGATGGGGGGACAGGACGGGGACACTAACAGACTCCTATCTATCCAGTCGCACACCTCAACAGGTGGGAGCCTACTTCTACTCCTGGACTGCACTACCATTCAGAGAGAACTATCCCTGTGCAAGGCTTCAGTGAGGCCCTGAAGCAATACAAATACAACATGAGCAGGGCCCCCTGCCCTGAAAAGTCCTAGGCTCTTACTCCAACCCCTTCACCGACAGACATAAGGAGGTTATTGGAACTGGGAGTAAGGAGAGGACTTAACACCCACAGACTAATGACATAAACATCCAATTAGATTACTTTAGAGCAGTGTGTGTGTGTGTGTGTGTGTGTGTGTGTGTGTGTGTNAAAAAAAAAAAAAAAAAAAAAAAAAAAAAAAAAAAAACCAGGCCTGATAGGGTGGTACAGCAGGTGAAAACTACTGCATCTCAGGCCTCATAGCCTAATCTTTGGGAGCCATGCTAAAAGGAAAGAAATAGGACCCCAAGGTTATCTTCTGACCTATGCAGTAAGTGTGGATTTGTCTCTGCATGGCCTCTATTTTCTGAACAGTGACAGACCTAACTATGTTAAACGGCAGAGACAAAACTTAGCTGGAAATAGACCCTCAATTTTCCATAAAATAATTCTTGAAAAACTATATGGTTTAGCAAGTAAAGACTCATACCACCAAGCCATAACAGACTGACATTAAGTTTGATCCCATAACCTACACAGTAGAGGGTCCTATGGTTATCCTCTGACCTCCACAAACATACTGTGGTCTGTATGTGCGTGTGTGTGTGCATGCACACACACAAACACTAAAAAATAAATATCTGTAAAATAAAAAAGTAAAACACCTAGAGGCTACTTAGTAATGCAACCACAGCCTTAAGAATAGAAAGAGAAAATAGTAACAAATCTTTTCCAAAAAGCCATTCTTCATGCCTTTTTCCTATAAGATAGGACATATTCCAAAACCTTACTTCTGTGACTCATAACGAAATATTACATGTTTAGTTTAATAAATTCTCATGCTTATCCTAGCACAGCCATCAGAATGTCCCATGTCACCTCCTTAGCACTAGCGACTAACAGATTCCACTGCATTCACAATGAGGACAGAAACTCACGAGCCAACACTGGCTTCCCGGGTGATACGAACTGTACTAATTTCTTGAGTCTAAGAGACAGTGATCCCTATCTTATTGATTAGTTTATCTATTTTGAGATAAAGTCTCATTATGCAACCCTGCCAGGCCTGGAGTTTGCTATGTAGACCAGGCTAGCCTCAAACTCACATAAATCCACCTCTCCCTGCCCCTTCTCCCCGAGCTCCAGGACTGTGCACCATACCTGGTACATTACTCATTTTAGATAGCTGAGAAATGCTCCAATATTTCCCACAAGGATCCTATAGTCATAGTCAGTGATTAGCACTCAACACCTAGCTTTTCTAACTTCCTATCTGTGTTAATATATTATACAGTATATTATAATATTATATAGTATATTAGCATGATACTACCACTTTTTATAGGAAGGTTTTCTTTCCTAATAATCACTAAGTGACTTAATGCATAACACACATAAACATATACACCACATGCATGAAATCTGGTTCTATAACCCAGGCAAGCCTTGATCTTGCAATCCTTCCACCTCGGTTTCTAAAATGCCAAGAACTCTGGTATGCACAATCATGCCTGACTAGAACAGCAGATTTGCTTGTTCTGCAGTACTTTGAATTGAATCCAGAACTTTGTACACACACGTCAAGCCTTCCACAACTGAGCTACACATTCCCCAGACTTATTCATTCAGAAAGTCTACCTTCAAATACTCCCGGACTCTGTTTATCAGAATGTTGCTATCCACAAAAGCACAAGCTCTCCATTTAGGATTTTCAACACCACCTACAACTCACAATGCCTCCCCATCACTAGACTTACTTTAAAAACATTTTGTATCTTCACATACTAAACTAAGAGTTGGCTAGACTGGGTGCATTGGTGGTATATGCCTTTAATCTCAGCAATGACAGGTATATCTCTGAGTTCCAGAACAGCTAAAGCCAAAATGAAACCACCTCAAGTTGGCTTTAATTAATTAAATTTAATTAAGGGTAGGTCCAATTACTTAAGTGTCACGAAAACTTCAAGTTCAACTACATTTCTACAATTCCAGGATGAGGATTAAGATAATGCTAAATTGCAAACTTCCTAACTATTTTAATCTGGGAAGCACGAACAAGCTATTGAGAAAAAAAAATGTTATGTTTTGGTCATTGATGAATCAACTATAATGATAAACCTGAAAATTCAAACACCATGAAAAATGGTATCAAAAATATTCAAGCTTTTGGTTCTTCCTGATGTAGTGAGTAAATAAGTTGAGAAGTAATTTTAAAGAAGTATTATCTCAACAAGGAAGTATAGAAGAAGTGAGTGCACTGACTGGCCCCGAGCTCTCTGCTGCAGCCCTTTTCAGTTGCTGGATTTCCTCGTCCTTGTGCTTGCTGCTGGAGAGCAGCGCCTGCATCTGCGCCTCGACGGCAGTGACCAGCTGGTCCCGCTCCTCTCTCCACTTCTGAAGGTCACCAGTTTTCTCTGCCAGTTGTGCTGTCAGGGTTTCCTAGTCAACAAGCACAAACAATAGTGAAGTATAATGACGCAGGCAAGAAAATACCAAAAATGGAACCCGTCACCTTGGTCCCTAACTTAAAAAATTAATCTAAAACTTTTAACATAAATTTTTATAATGAATCTAAGAATGCTTTTGCATTAAATATAACATGTTGAGTATAGAATATACTATGCATTTGTGTGTAGATGAAATGCTTATAGAATAACATTTTATTTATTAAATACTCATGCCAAGAGTGGTGGCCCACATCTTTAGTCCTAACACTCAGGATTAGGATAATCCTGAGCATAAGCAGGTGGATCTCTGAGTGTCCCTGGCTAGCCTGGTCTACATAGTGAATTCCAGGCTGCCCAAGGCTACATAATGAGACCTTGACTCAAAATAAATGAGTATCTAAATACCATATTTGTTTTTAGTTCACCTTCAAAAGAATCAGATTACTGGCAATTCCTTTTAATAAATAATTATAGCTATAGCATCTCAAAACATTTCCAACAATATTCAAATACTAAAAGAATAAAATTACAGCAAAACAAATGTCACAACTGATAGTTACTGAACATAGAAAAATAATATAAAAAGCTGAACAGACAGCTCAGCAGCTAAGAGCACTGGCTGCTCTTCTAGAAGACAAGGGTTCCAATGTCCAGCACTCACAGGGTAGCTCATGACCGTCTATAACTGTAGTTTAAGGGGATGCAAAACACTCTGTGGCCTCTGCAGGTACCAGGTACACACATACAGTACACAGACAAACATGAAGAATACCTATACTCATAAAATGAAAATAACAACAAAAAAAATTACCTGGAAGAAAAATGAACATTTAACATTAAGTAATTTGTAGTAAGTTCAAACAAGAAAGAAAACATATGAAAAATCTAAACATGGAAACTGCGAGTATCTGCAGGGACTAAACTGGAGACAGTGGAAGCAGCTATGATTAAGAGGTAAATTAAGTTCAGGCAGTGGTGGACCAAGCCTTTAATTCCAACACTAAGGAGGTTGAGGGTAGAGGCAGCAGATCTCTGCTGAGTTCAAGGCCAGCCTGATCTACAAGAGCTAGTTCCAGAACAGGCTCCAAAGCTACAGAGAAACCCTGTCTCAAAAAAAAAAAAAAAAAAAAAAAAAAAAAAGAATGTGCCACACAGCCTGCTATCCTTCCCCCCAAATAAAAACATTCACAAATACTTCTTATAGAAAAAGAGAGAGAGAGAAAGGTATGTTAACACTGAATGTTTCTAGTTTTAATTGCAAAGAAAATAGGAACCTTTGCAGAACAGAACAAGGTCCAGAGCCCTATAAGGTGTTTTCTTCCAGGGAGAGAGAATGCAGCCAGAGGGCCAGAACCACAACTGAAAAGAGCCTCAGACACTTTGCACTTTCTAGAACAAGCACTTTAAAAAGGAGAAAAAGGAGTCAAAAGTCCCGTGAAACACATCAATAGCATTACCAAAGGAAGGGAGGCAGTGGTAAAACCTTTTCCTCTTGGCACATCACCAGAGCAGTAAAAAAAAAGAGTTTTAAAAAGTCCTATGAAGTCTGCAGCTTGACCACTCTATGTCCTCTCTGAAGTACACCCTGGGAACCCAGAGAAAGTGTCACACGCTACGCCCTGAAACATGGCTTACAGGACACTGTTAATCAGAAGAAAAGAACTTTAAATGAGAAAACCACAGTATTCAGCAAGATAAAATGTGGTCTGAACCATCACCTGCAGTGAAATCCAGACAGTGGTTAGAGGACTCCAACCATCAAGGACCACTCAGGAGTGTGACCAGTATCAACCAACACTACCCAGTGAAGGACTTATCCAAAGGTATGAGATTAGCAACTTGGTCAGTAAAGATCATCAAGGACAATAAAAGACTGCCTAGAGCCAGGCGATGGTGGCGCACACCTTTAATCCCAGCACTCAGGAGGCAGAGGCAGGGGGATCTCTGTGAGTTCGAGACCAGCCTGGTCTACAGAGCTAGTTCCAGGACAGGCTCCTAAAGCCACAAAGAAACCCTGTCTCGAAAAACCAAAAAAAAAAAAAAAAAAAAAAAAAGATTGCCTAGAGGCATGAACGGGATCTGCTGCACAGCCTGTGAAAGACAGCTTCAACAGTAAAACTGCAAGCTGCAAACTGGGGAAAGAACACCTATGGTTCAGACTAGGATTAGTATCAGGCAAGGTCACTACACTTGAGGAAATGCAAATTAAAACTACTTTGAGACTTTATCTTATCCTAGTCAGAATGTCATGTGTAAGGCCCTAACGTTAATTTCCAACATAAAAATAGAAAAATAAATGAAAGAAATCTCAAAACTCAATGATAGATATTGAGGTCTTAGAAAAACTGAGGCTGCAAGACAACTCAGGAGGTCTGCAAAGCCTGATACCTGAGTTCAAACTCCAGAATCTACACTGCAGAAGTAGGGAACTGATGCCCTCAGTCTTCCACACAGGAGCTATGGCATATACAAATATACTTGCATGTACACACACACTGCAAGTGTACATATTCACTAAATAGATAAACTATCCTTAAAAAATAAAAGAAACCATAATTCGCCAGTTGAAAAGAAAAGACGGAGAAAGGTAGGGAAAGAAGGAAGGAAGAAGGGGTTAAGAAAAGAGGGAAGGGGTGCCAAATCCAACCTGAGTAGATAACATAAACAAGACTGGAAAAGCCTTAGCTAATTAACCAAAATAGAGGAAAAATAACAAATTCAAAAGAGAAAATTTTAAGCTGAAAAGGTAGATAATACAATAAACATCACTAAAATAGGAAGACAATAAAACAATTTAAATAAAATAAGCATAATATATACTGAGCAATAAGAGTTAGGCAATAATATAGTTTCCCAACTAAAAACTCCCAAATCCAGATGAATTCAAAACTGAATTCTACCAGACTTTTAAATGAGAACTTTCACTATAGGGTTGAAGAGATGTTCAGCGGTTAAGAAATTTGTCAGATTCCATTCCAGGACCGACATGGGGAAACATAAGAGTGAAGTCATGGTCAAATGGAAAGGGGATACCTTACAAAAAGACAACCTGCCCACAAAAAGAATTAGAGTAGCTTCAACACACCAAGGAAAAAGATGAACTATATTTAAGCATCAGTGCTACCAACCACTTCAATCTGCAGCTTTAAACAGCGCTCCCTGTCTTCAGCATATTTTTTCATTTCTCTGTTTCGTAGATTTTCAGCTTCTTTTGCTTGAGTGGTAAGGATGGCCTTTTCTTCTAACCACTTCTTTCTATCAGCTTGATATTTCTCTTCAGATTCCTAAAGTAAAGATGATAAAAGCTATTTTCATATGGCTAAGTAGTAAGTTTCAATATTTTGATGCAATCTACCCATTATTACCATTTTGTTTTTGTTTTTCGAGACAGGGTTTCTCTGTAGCTTTGGAGCCTGTCCTGGAACTAGCTCTTTGAGAACAGGCTGGCCTCGAACTTACAGAGATCTGCCCACCTCTGCCTTCCGAGTACTGGGATTAAAGGTGTGTACCACCACCACCTGGCAATTTTTTTTAATATAAGGGTTTTTTTTTTATGTATACAATAGTCTGTCTTTGTGTATGCCTGCAGTTCAGAAGAGGGCACCAGACCTTATTATAGATGGTTGTGAGCCACCATGTGGTTGCTGGGAATTGAACTCGGGACCTTTGGAAGAGCAGGCAATGCTCTTAACCACTGAGCCATCTCTCCAGCCCCATAAATATAAAATAAGATTTCTTTTATGTAGCATATGGTCATGTTTCAATGTTCAGATATACAACTCTATTCCAATCAGTAATCAAATATGGAAAAAGTTATCAATAATCAAAATAATTCTCCCAATGGCCATCTTCTTCAGTGCAATATTTGCTAGGTAAGAAATGGAACAGAAAATTAGCGACAACTTGAAAATTACATACACATTATCAGGGAGTGGACTAAAGTACTAGCGGCAAAATCCTGTCACCTCAAAGATAGACCTAGAACCCAAGCTTTAAAATAAATATACATGGTGGCAGACATCTGCAATCCCAGCACTCCTGTGGCAAAATACGAGGCAGAGATAGAAGAATTACCACAAACTAATGAACCAGCTAGTCTAAAGAAGCTGCTTAGTAGCCGAAATGAGACTCTGCCTCAACAACTGCTGAAAGTTGTCCTCTGGACTTCCACACACGCACAAAGTTAATTACAAATATAAAACATAAAATTGAGGACACAATCACTGTGATTTCTTTGGCTCATAATAAATTATGTCTTGGGAATTTTCCCCAGGATATTTTCAAAGTGTATTGAAAGTTTCTTCTCTATTTTATTACTAAGCACCATGTATTATTTCACCCCACAAAACTAGCTATAAAATACCAAATGCTGAGTTAACTTATCAGAAATACAATGGCCAGAAAAGAGGGAGAGAGAGAAATGTTACTACCTGCAGCTCATCCTGAAGTTTACTGAGCTTCTTCGTAAGTGTGTCTGTGTCCTCCACAGGGTCTTTATTTGACCTTTCATTACTTCTAGCTTCTAGATCTTGGAATTTTTCTTTCCATTTATCCAATTCTAATTTTAAAATACACACAATGTTATGGTATGCAGCAATATGTATGACTGGTCATAAATAAATAAATAAACGAACAAACAAGCAAGCAAGCAGAGCCCAAATACAGACCAAGACGGGACTAAAATTATTCTAAAAGCTGAACTTTAAGCCATCTCACCAAATTCTTTAAGATTATTTTATTTGTCTCTTTTTACATGTACGTATATATGTGTGTATATGTATCACATATACATGGTACACAAGGAAGTCAGAAGAGAGCATCAGATCCCCTGGACCTAGAGTTACTGATAGTTGTAAGCTACTACATGGGTATTGGGAACCAAACCCGGGTCCTCGACAAGTACAAAAAATGTTCTTAACATCTGAGCCATCTCTGCAGTTACCCTCACCAAATCCTTAGTGAAGAGAAACTACAGGGATTTATCATGTGCCCAAAGATTATTAAGTACTGAGCATACATTTATTTTAATCTGAAATTATAATACAAATCTTCAAGCACTCAAGAAAGAAAAATTCTATCTATGAAAATGACTAGGACAGTAGGAGAACTTCATCTACCAGCACACAATCCAAGGGTTCACAGAGTACTCTCACATTATCATAACACTATGTGCAACTACAAACATGCCACATGCCAGTCATTATCAAGCGCACTTCACAGACGCAGGTAATTAGACTAACATAGCAAATGTACAAAATTACATGTAAAAACTGTCATAAAAATAAGCATATACATTTCTTCCCTTTTGTACCAGACTATAATTAGCTTAATTAATAGTAAGTATTGTAATTTTCTATACATGCTAGAAAAATGGATGGTGTTAACAATGGAATCAATACTTAGTGAGATTAACGAATTAATGTTAAAAGCTTGCAGATACAAATCAATCAAAGCTTGCATTTTCTCTGTAGAATTCTTTTTTATTTTATGTGGATGAGGAGTGATCAAAAGAGGTACTGAATCTCCTGAAACTAAAGATACAGATGGCTGGTTGTAAGCCACCATGTTGGTGCAAGTAACTGGAACCCTGAAAGAGTTCCAAGTGCTCTTAATCACTGAGTCTTCTCTCCAGTCCCATCACGGAGTATTTTTGTTTTTTTATGATATACAATTTTACTCAGAAAACAATAATTTTCATAACAGTGGAAAAGGCAGTCAAAAATAGTGTATTATTATAAACTTTACACTATTTTTGAAAAGGAAAAAAAATCAAGGAAAATTAAAGCAAGAAAGTAAGTTTTGAGAGCAGTCTCACTTTACCCTTGGCTAGACAATCAGCTTCTTCTAACTTGGCTTCCAGCACGCGGTCTTGTTCCACCTGAGTTTGTTCTTGCTCTTCCAGTGTCAACCGCATGTCTTCAATCACCTTCTCTTTAGCACTGAGGTCTGTTTGAGAAAAAAACTGTCAACAGTTCAATTCAAAATATCTCAAAGAACTCAAATAATTTTAATAAAGAACAATTCAGAAATGTGTACAATGAAAATACTGAAACTTAAAAGCCTAAATACAAAAGTATATCAATATTAATGAAAGACTTTGTTAAATAGCAGTCTTCCTAACTGGAACAGATTTTACACAATCACAACTGCACATGGCTGTTATATAGACATGAACAGACTGATCCTAAAACTCATGCGGCAATACGCAGCACCAGAGTCAAAACATTTTTACAAATGAGACACAAAAATGAGTGGACCCACATTTCCCAATTTTAAAACACATCACAATGTTGCCATAATACTGGCATGCTAACATGAAGACAAATGGATCAAAAATCAGAAATGAAAGACCAGAAAATAAATCATCACATTTACAGTTGATTTACTTTTCAATAATGGTACAAAGATAATGTACTAAAGGAAGGAACAGGAAGTGCAGACACATCCCCAACCTGCAGCAGTGCCATCATGTAAAAGACCTGTGCAAAACCAAGTCAGACCAAATCCCAGCACAGAGAGGGAAACTGGGCACAGTGTCCCACCCACAGCTGAAAAGCTATTGGCAACGGTTACCTGATGGGAAAGAAAGGTCAGCTTTCTCTAAGAGGATCCTATCATCCCTGGGAAGTCTGCTTTGCTCCAGTGGAAGGCCACATATCCAAATATATAGTGGTAGCCCAAACTGGCCTTGGGGAGGGAAGGGGGGAGGGGAAAAAGAGGTGGAGAGAGAGAGGGAGAGAAGGAGGGAGACAAAGACAGAGACACACACAAAGTTAAGAGGGCAACGGTTACCTGATGGGAAAGAAAGGTCAGCTTTCTCTAAGAGGATCCTATCATCCCTGGGAAGTCTGCTTTGCTCCAGTGGAAGGCCACATATCCAAATATATAGTGGTAGCCCAAACTGGCCTTGGGGAGGGAAGGGGGGAGGGGAAAAAGAGGTGGAGAGAGAGAGGGAGAGAAGGAGGGAGACAAAGACAGAGACACACACAAAGTTAAGAGGGACATAAAAAGAAAGGTAGGGTGGATCTGAGAATTAGGAGAAGGGTGAAGATGATCAAAACATATGGTATGAAATTCTCAAAGAGCTAATAAAAGTATTTTTAAGACGCACTGGCCATTACCAAGAAATCAGTGTTGCACTGAATGAATATTACTTACTGCTTTTTTAATAATCAAGTTTAAGTTTAAAATTTAACCAGCAAAAGTAATGCTTTTCATCTTTGAAAACATACCTTTGGCTGCCATCATTTCAACATTTTTAAAGAAAAAATTATTGCAACTATTTAGAAGTCATTTTAATTCTAAAAGGAGGAACCCGGTTCTAACCTTTGCACACTCTCTCATATTGTTGTACTGTTTCTTCCATTTTGTGATTGTTTAACTGCTCCTAAAAAAATTAAGAATACAATTAAAGGCACATATAAATCAATACTTAAAAATAGTTAATAGTAGGTGTTGAAACACAGTCCGGGAAAGTTGAGTGCTTATGAAAATACTCCAAGAAAACAAGACAAGAATCTTGAGATCTGTTTCTTTAAAGCACGGAATTGTTCTTGGAATATGTTTTTGTTTTTGTGCACCTCCCAAGTGAGTTTACTCAGATTACTGTCTTCTGTTGTTAGTCAATCAAATGTTTAAACTATCCTTTATGTCTCTGGGAAAAACATGGTTTTGCCACATGTGGCTTCTCCTTGTGACTGTACACAGCTTGAACCCATGAGAACTTTACTCATATGGCCTTTCTTAACCTTCAGAGTATAAACTGTCTGAGGCTCTGAATAAAGATGACTAATGCAGGAGACTTCAGTCCACCTCATTCATGCAAGTTCAATACAATTCTAACTATACTCTCCAATCTCTCGCCAGTTCATCACAATCTCTACAGTCTATTTTACAATGGATCATTACAGATCTGGCTGGAGTGTCTGGATCTTAACAAAACAATCATATGGTACTAAGGTCTGGTGGCTTGAGAAGAAATGACTTGCTACGAGGTCAGGATCAAGACTACAAAGTGACACTCTATCACAAAGCAAAAGACAAAACCAAATTTTAATACTGTAAATAAATGAATAAAAAACACACATTCTCAGTCAATAAAATCTAACAGGAGAATGGACCTCAAGCATCATTAACAACATAACTGCTACCTTGAGCTGCTGGATGGTCCGCTGTTTCATCTCTATTTCCTGAGAATACTGGTTTTTCTTTTTCTCCAGTTCATTAATTTTAATCCTCAATAATTTCTCTTCATCACGCATTACAGATACCTACAAAGCAAAAGTTATAAGGCAAATTGAACATTTTAAAACTTTTTGCTGTTGTTTAAATTTTATGGCCACATCTTCAGATATGGTGCCCTTGAAACCCACAGAAAAGTACAGACAACGCTAAAGGTAAACACATTACGAAGTGACACAGGTTCAGCTACTTCTTCTACTTCTGGTCTAAGCATGCTTTCCCTAACACTTTGTTCTTCCTTACTCTTTCTTCAGAGTTTCTTCTCCCCAGCAAGTGGCTTCCTGTGACACATGGACAATCTCCCTCTTAACTCAAGCAGTATTATTTTTTCCCCTCTTCTCTTTAGGTAGCTACCAAGATGTACAGCTTGCCTGCTAAGTAAAGGAGAGGGGTGGGAGAGAAGGAAAGGAGAGAAGAAAGATTCTTAAGATGTTTACAATTTTTTTCTTTTTTCTTTCTCTTTCTCTTTTTTCCCTTGCTCTTTTGGATTTGAAGATAGGATTTCTCTGTGTAACAACCCTGGCTGTCCTGGAACTCACACTGTAGATCAGTCTGGCCTTGAACTCAGAGAGTCACCTGCTTCTGTCTCTCAATTCATAGAAAGATACAGGGGGTAAAAAATATAGAGCAAAAGAAAGTAGACAGCAAAAATATGTAACTGGTTACATGTACTAACTTCAAAGAAAATGACTAGGAGAAATGGAATGGATTTTTCCCCTTCCTAACTACTACTTTGTATGTTACACATTTGAATTGTGTAACTAAATTCTCTATTTTGAAATTATGGTCATCTACAGTCATACCACACTCAAGGTACCAAATCCCATCTAAATTAAATTATAATGAAAATTTAAGTCACTCTTTATAACCTAAATATGAAATAGAAATAAAACTACTTTCTGTTTTTAGAGAAACATGAATTTTACACTTTTTAAGGAAAAGGTTCTAATCCTGTATCTAAAGAGTATATATTTTTACATACATACATGCATAAACCTTCAAATGGAGAAAGGTTCACTACCTGCAGCTGGCAAGGATCATTTCCAAAGCCATGATATCCACATGTTTTTTCCATCATGCTAACCTTCAGTTTATTTAAGGTGGCTGCATATTTTCTAAATTAATGGCAGTTATCATTTTTAGAAAATTTTAAGTTCACAGATTTCAGTCTAATCCTAAACTTGAAACCTAGGAGAGAAAATCTATACCATACTAAATTGCCAAAGGACTTTTCATAAAACCTACCTCCTTCTGTACCTGCTCAATCTGCTTTTTGGCATCAGTGAGTTTCTCTTTCAGCTCAGCATAATCTTCCTCCTTCCTCTGAAGATCTGCTTGGAGATTCTGAGTAAGAACATGGTTTGCAGCAAGCTCCTCTTTCAATCTAAAAGGGAATAAGAATCACAAAATACTTGTCTAAGGTGTGGCAACATGGGCTGCTTAGGATCCCTGTGTGAAATGGGAACAAGTGGTACAGAACTGCATATTTTCACATGTAGACTGTGTAAACTAGCAATGAGTGCTTCAGAGGGTGTCATGTGGGCTCTTAGGAGTATAATTTTCACATACAACTTTAGTTTCTAGAGGGTTATGTGAACCAAGTTCAAGTGCTTCACTCATCATTTATTCTATAGTCTACCAATTAATACGTCCTCTAATTCTTCAAATTTATGGAGAAAAATAAATGTTTGGAGCCAGCAAGATGACAGTGAATAGAGGCATTTGCTGCCAAGTCTGATGACCTGAGTTCAGTTCCTGGAGCCCACATGCTACAGGGAACAGGCTATCTCCCACAGGCTGTTCTTTGACCTCTGCAAACACGGGCACATGCACACAAACACACGAACAGACACACACACAGAATGTGAAATATTTTATATTTTAGATAGTTAAAGACTCAGCTCACTTTTCTGTTTCTTGTCTGCTAGTTTCTCTTTCTTCTTCCTTTAACTGAAGTGACTGTTTCATATTATGCAGATTATTTGTCAACTGTGTGATTTCTTCCTTCAACTTGATTTCCTTTTTATTTAAATCTTTGGTGTTTTTGATGTGATCCTGGTGATTTGCTTCCAATTCCTTCAGACTTGCTTCTAGCTTTAAGATGGCAGATTCCTTCTCTAAAATGCCTTGCTCTAATTCGGCTAAGCGCCTACACTCATCGTTCTGGGTCTCTACCATCATTTCAAGTTCCTTTACTTTTGCCTTATACCACGCAACATCCCGGGTAAGCTCTGAAAGAGTTTGCTCTCTTTCGGCTACAAGCTGTACTTGAATACCAAGACTAACACATTTTTCTTGCAGTTCTTCTCTGAGCTGCTGTATAAGACTTTCTTTCTCTTCCAGCTGGTGAACTTTATGCTTATCCTCACTCTCCTTAGCTTGCAACTCATTGTTCTCATCCCTGTAGCCTTTTACTTCCACCTGTAACTTTTCAATTTTCTCTTCCAGTTCCTGAATCTGGTAAGACTTTTTGGAGGAGGCCTTCACAATCTCTTTACATACTTCCCAGATGGCTTCAATACTAGAGTGGAAGGAACTTTCCCTACTGAGCTCCTGAATATGACAGTCTTTAACCCCTTTGCTTGACAAGTCATTACTTGGGAGATGTAGTGATGTGTGCAGCAAATTATCCCCTTCAGGACCATTTGACAGATCCTGGAGATAAAGTAAATCTATTTTTGAAATATGAGAAGGTGAATCAAGTGACCGTAGTTGATCTATTTTTGTTTGCATTAGCTGTATCTGTGAAACATTGCTTGTGATGCTTCTTGTAGCAGTTTCCATCTTCTGTGACAATTTCAGGATCCTTTCCTCCTGCTCTTGGTTCACAGCTCTCTGTGTGTGTAACTCAGCAACCGTACTGTCATAACTGGCCTGGATTTGCTCCACCTTGGTCCTCAGAGACAAGTTCCTTTCTTCAGCGAAACAAAGCTGCTGCTTCAAACTCACAACCTGTTCATTTAATTCTGCTTTTTCCACCTTTTCACTTTTGAGTTCATTCTCACCAATAATTAAAAGTCTTTTTAACTCTTGGTTCTTTTCTTGTAAAATTCTAATGTCTACCCCACTCTCTGAAAAAGACTGTTCTATTTCTTCACTTTTCTTTTGATCTTCAGTGACAGGTGGACTAACAAGGATAAGCCCTTAAAGAGAACATTGATACCAATTTTATTAATCTAGCAAAACATAACAAAGCAACAGTGCCATATAAACCAACATTTGTAACACTAGAAACATCAAACTTCTAATGAAAAACTGAAAAGAACTTTTAAAAGAAAACGTATACAACTTAACCCACTTATATTAAAAAGTATAGCTCCAGGTCTGAGTTGACAAAAGAAGTCTAACAAAACAATGGTTGTTACTTCTGAGTACTCCCTTTCTTATCATTTCTAGTATTTATTATCTAACTTTATTCCACAGAGCTTTATCAAACACCAACTCAGGACAGAGGAGAGAAAATTCCAGTGACATTCTTCCTCTCCCTCCCTCCACCCAGACAAGGTTTATTGGTATAGGTTTGGTGCCTGTCCTGGAACTAGCTCTTGTAGACCAGGCTAGCCTCAAACTCAGAGATCTGCCAGCCTCTGCCTCTCAAGTGCTGGGATTAAAGGGGTGCGCCATCACTGCCCAGCCTCAGTGACATTCTTTCTAGCAACCAACTATATCCAAAAGAATAGTTTCAAATGACAGTTACTATGCAATTGATTTACAAATTGAGTACCTTATTCAATTTCTTCATAGATCAAAGTATGAGAGAATTGAAACTCTGAGAAGTCATTCAAAATCAGAAGTTAGGACATATGTCTTCACCTTTCACTCATGAGTAAACTGCTAAATCCTGAGTATTTCCTCAGATGGAAAAAGGAACAAGTGCTAATGGCTCCCAAGTTGTAGGTATAAAGATCAAGGTAAGTGCTGTGCTTTAGAGATAAGACTGCTATTAACATAATATGGGGGAAAAAAAAAACAGAGCTCAACTAATTAAACATGAATGCATGGCGTGTTTGCAGGCGCAATGTTTACATCTCTAGGGTAAAGATAACTCTGCTGGCCCTTACTCTAAGAATAGTGCTAACAGGCTTAAATGACAGACTCAGCTGGTCAAGTGTTGGCGATGTAATCAAGAGGGCCCAAGATCAACCAAGAAAAAAGCTGGGTTTCTTGGCACACACATAAAATCCCAGCACTGGGAAGGCTTATTGACTAGTTAGTCTAACCTCATCAATGATGCTAATCCTTCTGTACACTGTGAAAATATGTTACTCTCATTAATAAAAAGTTGACTTGGCTGAAAGCTAGGCAGGATTTTCGGAGCAGAGAGAGTGTCAGGAAGGAGGAGTCAGAGGAGTCTAACCAGACTTAATAAGGACAAAACAAGCTTTGTGAACAACAGCATTTATCTCTGCTTGCTAACTGTAGGTAAATGTGAACACGTGAGTCACGCTCTGGCAGTCATTCCTTCTTCACCATGATAAAGTAGACCCTTAAACAGTGAACCAAAATAAACCCCTCCTTCCTGAAGTTGCTTTGTCACAGCAGTAACTAATATAGGTCAATAAACCTTATTCCATTACATTAGACCAAGGTCTACTTCATTTAACATGGTCTAACTTGGGATACAGTTTTAATGAGTTATACAATTTTAAGTTTATAATTTCTGGAGCTGGGTAGATGGTTCTTCATGGAGAGCCAGATTCAGTTCCCAGCATCCAGATGGTGGCTTAAGACTACCTGTAACTGCAGTTTCAAGGGACCTAATTGCCCTCTTCTGACCAGTTAAGGCACCAAACACACATGTGGAGCACATACATATGTGCAGAAAGAATATCCATACACATAAATCGTTAAAAAAAATAAAGTAAAAATATTTATAATGTATATTCTCTAACTTTAAAAAAAGAGGTAAAATTTTGGCATTGCCTGCTGGACAGTCCCTCTGTATCTCTTCTGATGCTGTTCTGCTGACAGTCTTGATATGTAGCCCAAGAAATCCTCAAACTCACAGACCTACGCCTGAGCATTCCTAGGTCTAGGATTACAGGCACACACCTCAACATCTAGCTGCTAACCCCACTTTCTTAAAAATTGTTGAACCTATTTTCAAAATTTTTCCTATGTTTGCAATTGATTGCAACTGATACTTTCTTAATTAATTCTCAAAGACCCAGTTTACCCTAAAGAGTCTAGCAACTCTATGATCTTGGGATTTGCTTCCCCTGCCCCATTTTTTTAAACCAATTTGACCTTTTTTAAGTATTTCAAAAAAAAATCAATTTACATTATTTTCAACAAACTTTCTTCTAGCATTTTAAAATATAATTCAAGTACAATTTTTGTTAGTAATATTTGACTCAAAGTCTGTCAAACATCACCATTTTGTCCAAATGAATAAAAATGTAAAGTCAGGAAAAGAATGAGCAAAGGTTTAAGCAAAAACACATACTTGTTTTGAAAGAGAATTTTACCTACTAACAGCACAGAATGAAATATCAGAGAATGATAAAAGCTCAATATCTAAAACCTTATTGACTAAGTAAAAGACAATTTCATGTACACACATTCCCTGATAGATTAGATCATGGTATCTAGGTTTTCCTAAAGTATGTTCTTGGTCAGGCCATTTCCTGCTTGTGAAGCACCCCTGCAGGAGGCTGAGGTGTCACTATTACCTTTCTTTGCTGGTGGTTCACCTTGCTGAAGTCCATCTTCATTTAATCTTTTCCTTCCTGGATGTGTCTGTGTTCTGCTGTCCTTGGGCATTGCAACTGTTTCATTACAAGTTGATTTACTGATGATTAAAGATGTATCAACCTAAAACAAAACAATTAAAATCAGATTCTAAAGTAGAACGTTACAACAAACACGGGAACTACTCACACTACCTCTCATCCATTGATTCACAAATTTGATGAAACTCTTTGTAAGTTGCTTCTTAAGTTTCACCCTAAATAACTGAGGACTCTGGGCAACAGAGGGGATTTAGATAAGTATCATTAATGTCACACTCAAAACATGTGCTTCAGATGCAATGGGAAAAGCTGTCACCATCTACTTAGGAGAATGTGGGAGGATTGTTCCAGTACACAAGTTCAAGACTAGTTATATACATACACTTTTATTCATCTATTTCCAGTAACCTAGCATGATAATTGGTAGATGGCAGACGATGGTTTTGCCTGGAAAAAAAAGGGTTCCAGCCTTAAAAAAACCTAACACCTCATGTTCAGATAATCCAGAGAATGGTGTCATTCAACATTTTAAAACACCCGACAATTTAAGATAAACAATATCACATCCTACTGAAAGAATATAACCTAGTATGTGGTGACAGAATTAATTCCAAGATTGTCCAATAAAACTAAAAGACATAATCCCATTTGTATTAACACTTTAAGGAATGGAAGCTCTATATATGCATAAATCTAGAAGTCTTGAAAAAAACTTTCTACTGACAATGATTAAACAATGGTAAACAGATGAAGTGACTGTTGACTTGCTTTTAAACATTTATTTTTAGTTACAAGTGTGTGCACAGGCAGCCTGTGCACACATACACTAAGTGCAAGTGCCGTGAAGCCAAAGGCTGAGTCCTCTGGAACTCCTGTACTAGCCTATGTCTCCAATTCCATCTGCATTCTTTGCAACACATTCATTTATTGTGGATTTTTTTAAAGTACCTTTTTAAATAAGCATAGAACCATGATTTACACCCTTTCATTAATCCATTAAATTATTACCACGACAAAGTAAAGTTCACATTACCTGACTTGATGTCTTGAGCCCTTGAACTAAAGAGTCTGATTCTGTGACGAGAAAGAACATTAATAAGAAAATTCTAAGTCCCAAAAAATAAAAAGCAATGAATGAATCACAGGCTACTAAATTATGTTAAATTCAGGAAAATAAATTTGACACTGCAAATATTAAAAGACAATGATGCTTTTGAACAAACTGATGGACAGAAGCCATTTAGTAGAAACACAGTAGCGTCCATAAAAAAATAAAGAAAAAGAAAAAAATTTAACTCCTTTACGATTGGTCTTTAAGATTTCCTATAAATTAAGACTCTTGCTTTAGTTCTGGGTTGATTTTCTGTTTGTTTGCTCTCATTTTGGGAGGATTTCTAAAAATACTAACATAAAAACTAATGTTTTAAAACTATTTAGTTGTTTTTATGTGTGTGTCCACCTTGTTCTTTTATAGACAATCTCTATACCCTCAATTACGTTAGGCTGGCTACTCACAAGTTCCAAGGGCCTGTCTCTGTCCACATCCCCAGCAGTGGAATTACAAACCCATGCCACCACACAAAGCTTGTTTTGTATAGGGCCTGGGTATCAAACTCGGGTCTTTATGCTTTCTACATGGCACCAACATTAATGAGCTATCTGTCAGCCCTAAAAACTATTTTTAGGCCAGAACTGGTGGCGCACACCTTTAATCCCAGCACACAGGAGGCAAAGGCAGGCAGACTTTTGTGAGTTAGAGGCCAGTGTGGTCTACAAAGCGAGTTTCAGGACAGCTAGGGCTGTTATACAGAGAAACCCTGTCTCAACAAGCAAAAGCAAAACAAAACACACACACACACACACACATATATATATATGTACATATATATACACACACATATATTTATGTATTTTTTATAGTAAATCACCATACAAATGATAAAAATGTTAAGATTTTTATATAGCTTAAAACATTTTCTAGTCACAAAGGTTTCAAAAAAATGCACAAATCTCTATACTCCATTTTTTAATGTATTTGTAAAATGTAAATAAGGGTAAAACACATACACTTACCATTCTTTCTACTTTTTAGCTCTTCCTGGGCTTTAACTAATTCTTCTTTAGTTTGGGCTAATTCCTCTTTAACTTGATTAAATTTTAGCTGCAAACAAGCAATAGCTTCCTGGGGATCAGCAAGAGATGTAATATATAAATGAGCAAGTTCAGCCTGTTTCTTAATATCAGTGACATCATCTTGAAGAGAATCAATAATATCTTCAACTCCTACATAATTACGAGCTTCCTAAAAATAGCAGAAACCACACATCTACCATTAACAGTGGATTCATTTCATGTGGTAATACCTTAGACAGTTTTCAAACAGAAAAACTCACAACTTAAAATTCTTTAACTTACATGAAACCCCCAAATTCTCAAAATTTGTGTTTTAGTATTCACTTTCTAAAATATATAACATGAAGTTTATTTCCTCAGGAGTATATCACAAATCTTACTATAAGTTATTACAGAACAATTTTGATTACCTAGTTCGAGTATACCTTCAATCACATATTGATTCTTACATGGTATTTTACAGTAACCCCAGAAATTAGTCTCTGTTCTCACACAGAAGACCACATCACAAACCAAGCACACGTTACAACGTGATGGAATGCCCTTGAGAGTCTGGAGATCTCTGTCCCAGACCACTGAATCCAGCGGCTGAAAAACAAAGCATGTATCCCCAGAGAAAACCAAAACAATCCCTCCAAAAATCCCTCTCAGCTTCAGTGGGAGCAGCAAAAATTAATCAACTTTCCTTGAGACAACCCATAGTACTTTTCCAACAAAGGCAAGCCTTTCTATATATAAATAAATGTTTCTGTTCTGATCAAAACAATTAAGTGAGTGACCCTTTATATCTTTTTCTTCACAAATTTTAAGACATTTCTGAAAGGGGTATTCTGTAATCCAACAAAAATGACTGTCACAGCCTACAAGCAATGACTCAAAAAAAAAAAGAAATGGAAACAAATGCCACACACACCCCCCACACACACACGCACACACAAAGCTTTTCCAAAAATTAAAGTTTATTAAACTATTTGTGTCTAATAAGGTGACACACACCTGTCATCTCAGTACTAAGGTACTAAGGAAGCCATGGAAAGAAGACTGTGGAGTTCCAGACCAGCTTGGGTTATATAGTGAGGCCCTGTCTCAGAAATACAACCCCAAAACACCACCTATTTATCTATATATTTCCAGTAATACATGCTTCATTACAATAAAAGCAAATAGTACTGTTTTAATTTTAAACATGATTTCTAACATTTCTCATCACTGATGTGGGGTATTAAATCCTGGTACCAAAAACTTCACTGATTCTTAATATTTTCAGTAACATACTTCAGTTCCAACTTTCATGGCACAAATTGTATTTGTTGGTTCATCTTGGATGTCACATTTTCCAACCAGGTCTTTGAAGATTGCCAGGCGACGTTCAGCATTTTCTTCTAATGTCTCTCGTTCCTGAAGAAGTGTCTCCCTTTAAAACATAAATTCTATTAAGAAAGCAATTTAAAGCCGGGCGGTGGTGGCGCACACCTTTAATCCCAGCACTCTCGGGAGGCAGAGGCAGGCAGATTTCTGTGGGTTCGAGGCCAGCCTGGTCTACAAGAGCTAGTTCCAGGACAGGAACCAAAAGCTACGGAGAAACCTTGTCTCGAAAAATCCAAAAAAAAAAAGAAAGAAAGCAATTTAAATGCTCAAATGTAACAACTGTCTGTATAAAGAAGCCATCACATTCAAAAGTCACCTAATATAAATTAAGAAATGGCTATAAAATAAACAAATGAATAAATCTCAATTCTTACTAGCTCATGAAGAAATAACTTACTTAAAATCTGCTTCCCGTTGAGTCAAATACTGAGTAAACTCCTGTGTAACTTCTTCTCGAATTTTAAGTTCCAATGTTAACTTTTCCTTTTTTTCATGTATTAGTCTTTTTTTCAAGTCTTCTATTAAATCCAACAGTTTCTAAAATAAGAACATATACTTTACAGAAAAGGGTAAGTTCCAAGAGAAATATAGACTGTTCAAAGATAGCTTTAAAGTTTAGTCTATTATAATCGTGTCCTATTCAATGGGCCCCTGCCCAGTGAATACTCCAAGATTTTAACAGCACAACTCAGAAGGAAAGGGCAGGTGGATCTTCTGCAAAATCCAGGCCAGACTGGGCTACAGAGTGAGACTGTACATAAAAATAGAAAAAGTATTCTGTTAGAGAAAGGGATATATGATTTACTGTAGCACAAGCTCAGACTCACACATATTACAATCATGTGTGCATGCGCACACACACACACACACACATACACACACACACACTCATAATGACACAAACTCTACACAGTATTCTATCAAAATCTGAACCCCTCATATGGTACAGAGCATAGAAACTGCTACAAATGTCGACCTTCCAAAATACCTGAGAAACAGATAATTTTGTCGTCTTAGGCTTTTTACTATACATATATGTGTGTGTATATATATGTAGACATATACTCACACGGGTAACATTTCTCCTAAAATGCTATCCACTCTGTTTCCATTCACCTGGGATTCACCTATTAGGCTAAACTGGCTACCCAACAAAACACAAAGATCCACTTGTCTTCTCCTCCCCAGAACTGGGATTACAAGATGTACCACCATGCTAGGCTTTTTTTTTTTTAACTGATTCTGAAGATAACTCAGTTACTCATGCTCAGGTAGCAAGTACTTATCAAATGAACTCTCTCCTTACTATCCCAATAACTTATTCTTACTGTTTTTTAACATCAAATAATGTCGATTTAAAAAAAAAATCCTTGTTGGCTATTCTAACTAAATAAATTCTAAGTATAAACACGCTACTATCAACAAATTTTATTATAATTTTAAGGTATCTATCATCTAATTAAAATGCAATTTATGTTCACTGAGTAAAAAGGTAGTATACTTCAAATTGATCCAAGAGTAGGAAGCCTCATTTCTCTTTTTGAAAATCAAGTATTAGCACTGAGGACGTATCCCAGGGCTAGAGTGTGCCTAGCACGTGCAAAGCTCCATACCATTTTTTTTAAAAAGTATTTAACAAAATATTGGCGAATTTTTTTCTTGAAAATACCTACTATTGCCTTCAGTAAGCTACACCATTAAATCCTTTTCCTTAATTTTTAGACTTTCCGCCCTCCCCCACTAGAATCAGAAACTTTAATAACAAGCCCAACTATGACACAACAAGATAAGCTAAAACAAGACTATCAACAGGCATGTCATCACTGAGGAAGACGATTACAGAGAAAACAAGGTCTAAGGCTGGAAAGACAGTTCAAACAGTTAAGAACACACTTCTTTTCCAGAGGACCTGAATTCAATTCCCAGCATCCATGCCTGACAACTCATACCTGCCTGGTAACTCCTGAAGTCACAGATATATTTATTTACACAATAAAAAAAAATGTGTAAGAACAGCAATGCCTTGGAAATCTCTGTCTTCTAGCTGTTCTCAAGAATACAATATTTTATAAAAAGAGAGAGAAAGAAAATAAGGTCTGATCACATGGTAAATGGCATCTTAAACTCTCACTACTTCCCAACATGAGAGCTTTCTAGGACAATGATGCTAATTATTCAAATGAGAACATTTAACTTAATACATCATTCATCTACATGCAAGCATTGTGACATACATCATGCCAAGACATTAAATTATACCCAGAAACACAGCTAATCAGTTTACAGTTTACTACAAAAGCCCTGTTCCTAAGACAAGGGTATGAGGACTCTATATATAGTAGAGGAACAACTCATGATCCAAAGTTTAGAATGAACATAATTTAATGCATGAACTGTATCTGAATACAATCCACCCAAAAATTATTAAACTTTATGTACTTAGCAAGATTTTTTTTTTTTTTTGAAGAAACAGAATCCCTGGGGTTAATCAAGATGGCTCAGTAGGTAAAGGTGTTTGGTGACAAGCCTGACAACCTGAGTCCAGCCTCCAGAACCCCCATGCTGGAAGAAGAGGGCTGACTGTCATGAGTTGTCTTCTGACTTACACACCCACTCTTTCCAAGCATATACTGTGCATATGCTCAGTACAGCACTTAACTAGCAGATGTAAAACCTTGAGTTGAATTCCAGCACGACTTAGGAAGAAAAACTGAGTGTGGTTGAGTGCACCTGTAACATCTTCACATGGGAGATAGGAACAAGAGGATGATGGCAGTTCTGGGGCCAGAGTGGACAACAATGCATGCTCTAAGCCAACCAGGGCCCCAGAGCAAGACCCTATCTCAAAATCCAAAACAGAGGGGTAGGCTGAAATACTTATTTGTAAAGTAGTCTCATATACTCATTTTGAATTAAAAATCCCAGGCACCCACATAAGAAGCTAAGCACAGCACACATATGTAAATTCCAGCAGTGGTGGGAAGACAGGCAGATCCCAGGAAGTAAAGAATCTACTCCACAAAGATGTTCTCTGACCCCCCACACACATTTGATATTGATCTGATCTCTACATGCACACAATCAAATGATCACACACATACACAAAAAGAGTCTCAAGAATGAAGCCTAATTTCAGAAAAAAATAACCAAGCACAGAGATCTTAACACATACCTCGTTCTGGTTACTTTTGAAGATTCTATATTCCTCTAACGTTTTATCTATATCTTCATCAGTAAGTTCAGTTTCCGTGTTCTGTGTTTCTTCACTTTTTTCTAAATCCTCAACCAAATCTTCATTTTCAACCAGATCTTCTAGACTATTTTCCCATGAAACAGTGGTTCTTTTAACATTTAGTATTTTACTATCTAAATTATTGTCTACTGATACATCTTGAGAAGATTTGATGGACTCAAAAGATTTCTCTTGAGAAGAACTTAAAGCATCTGGAACATACACCTGTTAAAATATCCAATGTGGTGTTTACAAGTGGAAAGACAAGAACGTTTTCTCTAAAGTAATTGTTTGAGACAGGTTCTCTCTGTTTAGCACCAGTCTGCCCAGAACTTAAGAGACCACCTGCCTCTCTGCCTCCAAATGCTGGGGTTATAGGTACCACTTCACCCAACCAAATAAAAACAACTTTATAAATTAGTAAAATTGGCTGGGTAGTGATGGGTGCATGCCTTTAATCCCAGCACTCGGGAGGCAGAGGCAGGTGGATCTCTGTGAGTTCAAGGCCAATCTGGTCTACAGAGCAAGTGCTGGGACAGGCTCCAAAAGCTACAGAGAAACCCAGTCTCGAAAAACCAATAAACCAATAAATAAATAAATAAATTAGTCAAGTTGTACCAGTTATCTGATTATTCTTTATCAATAAAAACTTGGGAGCCAGATATTAGGGTAAGAACCTAAATGATCGGAGAAGCAACCAGTGACCTTCCCTCTCTCTCTTTCTATGCAAACAAACATTTAATAAAAAGAATTACTAAATGAACTTTCTGGGAAGAAAAGTCTACTTTGCATACAATCTACAGGTCAACGTGCCTTCCTGCATTCTTTAAACCATCTATAGCAAAGGCTTTCTTAAGACCATCACTCCTAAGCCAGATGAACAGTAGAGTGGACAATTCATTCCAAAATTACTATGAGCTATAATTTATGCTTATAATCAATATTTAGTATTAAATGTCATTTTATTCCTTTAGGAACAACATTAAATTTTTTCTATGTCTTTCTAGTTAATTAAAGTATTATAATTTTATCTTCAAATATTTCCTAGGCTTACAGTAACATACAAAACATTACTTATTTCACAAAACCATTACTCAGGCACAGTAGCACACACTTGTAGTTTCACACTGAAAAAGCAAAGGCAGGGGGATGCTGCAACTGCAAGGCCAGGCTGGGCTACAGAGAGCCTATCTCAAAAAATAAAAGGCAAAGTAAACAAAACAAAACCCAAACACTTGCTGTTTCAAGGAAAGTGGTTAATAGTCTATGAGATGTTCATAAGCTTAGCACCAATCCAAATACATTTACCTTTTGAGCTATGGTTGAGAACTTCAAAACATTGAGTGTTTCATCATACGCAGAACAACACTGACTAATATTGATGATCATACATATTTTCCCTTTGCCATTGAAAAAACTTTGGAAATAGTGGGTCAGTTTACTTTCCCGGAAAGGCACATGCTGTTGAAACCTATGAGAAAATTTGAAAACATGGCAAGTTAGAATAAATTTCATGTAGGACTAGAAATATGGCTCAGCATTAGTTCTCTGCCTACATGGGCTGGGCCCCAAAATTGACTCCCCATACTAAAGAAACAAATACTTTAGTTGGGCTGCTAATAAAATTTGTTTAATTACTTACCCTTATAATAGTCTATTTTAAGAAATACTGCTAAGAATAATACAATAATCTACTACGCAAAATGTAAAAGCCACAACTAACTGAACGGTACTCCCTATAATATATAATTCTATGGCACACATCATAAAATACCTAACTAAAGTTGTGAAGGCTAATTAATCTATCATTTAATCAGCTTAAAGAGATATGCTGTAAACTGTCACTTCTACAAGAATGCATACAATCTATCACTTAAAAATAAAGTGGTTACACACTGGGGTGTAGCTCAGCTAGCAGAGTGGCTACCCAGCTCGCACACATAAGGCTCTGAGTTTACTCTAAAGAACATGTAGTGGTACAAATCTGGAATCGCACGTGAGAAGTGAAAAGCAGAAGGACCACATGTTGAGGGTCATCCTCAGTGCACACTGAGTTCAAGGCTAGCCCGGGCTACAGGAGACCTTGTCTCAAGGACACACACAAAGAAGCTTGAGATGCTGGCTGAATCAACATCACAGAGACATGTTTTCTAAAGCATCAGTGTATACCTGCTGTAGAAAATAATCATTACAGACACTGTGTAAGAAACAGGTTTTCAGAAAGTACTTTCTAAAAAAAAGCAAAGTTTAAAATTTAAAGAGTTTGATATTTATACTGACACTTACTTTGACTTTTCACTGTTCTTCAAAACACTGATACACTTTCCCAGAGTCAATAAGGAAGTGTTGATATTCCCAGCCTCTCTTAACCTTTCACCTTCATTTTGTGTCTTCATGCTTCGTTCTGAACCAGCGAGATCACATAAAGACAATCTAAATCAAAAAAAGGTTACTATAAAATTTTTCAAAATGATTCAAAATAACTGCAATTTAAAGAATGTTCAACTTACTCACTAACTCGAGTTACACGAGGCATTTCAGAATCTTCTATCTGCAATATTCTAATAGTAAATATGCTGTGACTAAAAGAAGAAACAAAGACCAAGTATTATCGCTCCATTCCAACGCATGTATTCTACAGGAGACAAGCACCTAAACGGACAAGTTTAATATATCATCTACCAGGGATACATTTCACAACTAGCTGCCAGATATGCCAGCCCCTACTGCACTGTCATACACTTGCCCAATTGTCTAGTGTCACTGTATCACTTTCCCTCAAACCTTCCCCTTTTAGGACTCCATTTCTATTAATAAAATCATGTGTAATAACGACTCAGTATGCAGCTATCAGGAGAAAGCAAAAAGATCTAAAGTTCAAGGCCAGCCTGGGCTATTAAGTGAGACCCTGTTTAGAAAATAAAAAGTAAAAAGATGATTGGAGATGGATTTAAGTCAGGAGTAGAGTACCTGGCTAGCACACATGAGATCCTGGGGTCAATCTCCATGACTTTGGGGGGAAAACAAGAATTTTCTTGCAGATATCATACTATTAGTGAGAACGTTGTTGTGAACAGATATAGTTTTTGAAAATACAAAAGCAAAACATAAATCTGCCTATACACAGGCTGCTGTAGATCACAGTACCACCCCACAACCATCTCACCTTTCCTCCTTAAGACAAAGTACTTTAAGCATCTCCCTGCCAAAGCTCGTTCTGTCTCTGACCCCAATCCCACTCATCACAAACATTATTCCTTAACAATTTGAGAGTATGACCCGAATAATTTTTCAAAAAGTACATATGCCAGGGAAAGATAGAGAGAAAGACTACTTTAAGCAGCTGGGAAAATAATCTAGGGCACTGACATAAAGGAAGAGTAAAAATAATACCTCAAAAACATCCTGCAAATTGGGAAACCTACTGTTCAAATAAGTGTCTAGTCCTTTTTATCATGCCTACGAATTCACAGAACATCTCTGAGAACCTACTGGCCACATCTACCTAAAATCAGCTACTACATTTGCACAGAGTACTGTCCTTGCCTGGGGTTGTCCCTGAGGGCCCACTACTTACCTTCTACTAGAAGCATTGTTCAGTTTTGTGAAGGCAACACTCTGATGCTTCACTCCTAGTTTTAAAAGTCTGTATGCTTCTTTAGAATCAGATACCTGGATCCACTGCAGATCTTTAATAAAGAAGATATGCACTAGTTTATAAAAATGTAACATTTGTACTACAGTATGATCATTGCAAAGTATTTACCTAGTACCATATAAAATCTTTCTTTTGGTCACCCATCCTAGAGAGTCAACTAAGCTACTCCTTACTCCACAAGACATGTAAACATAAGGCAAGACATTTATATTTAAGTTATGTAAGCTCACATGTTAGACTAGTAATATTTTAAATTTCCAAATACAAAGTAGAATAATAAGTATTAGAACAACCTGCATTTACACCAACAATGTAATTAACATTCAAGCAAACACAGTATCATGCCAGACCCCCTCTACTCAATTATAATAAACATAAAAAATATTTCCAAAGCACAAACTCATTTTCTTGATGTTAAAAATGGATAAAAAATATTTCATTTCTGTTGCCTATAGCTATCACAAAATTAGAAGTGAACTTTGAAACAATAAAATTAAAACAATGTTCGCTGATGTACCTTTAATAAAAGAATAGCCCTTTACATCTTGGGAAAGGCGTAGCATCTTTCTCTTTTGGAATTTAGATGATACAGGAACAAACAAATCATAAATACTTTCATTGTAAATCTCAAAAAAAGAAACCCACACAGAATATTTTATATTGTCCACATTCAGGCTAGATTGGTCACAATTGTTCATGGATTCTTCTGGGATAGTCAAAGAGTTTGTTAAACTTCCTATAACAAAAAAAAAAAGCATGAAATTAAGACCCTGACTAAAAAAAAAAACAAAAAACAAAAATATAGAACTTAATATAATACCTAGACTCTTTCATTTCTTTACCATCTACATTAAAACATTTTAGGGAGGAAAGGAACAACTATTTGTGGCAATCAAAGTTTAGTTTCTTTTAATCTTATCTTTTTATTTTGAAGGAATCAAATATAAATTAATGCAAAAGACAAAGAAAAATAGGAACAATTCACAATTTCAATATTAGAGTCAAGGAATACATCTGTGATACTGAACTCAAATGAAACTTTGCATCTACTCACAGTTCATATAGCTTTCTAACACTTTGTAGAAACCACATCATCAAAAATTAACACTAGGAGAGATTTTGATATTAAACCCTGCCAAATATATTTCATGATGAGCAAATTAACAAGGTGAGAAAAGAATCCTTACCACAAAGAATGTCATAACTGTCATTATGTATGGTAACCTAGAAAAGAGTTTTAAAGCATTTTTGTTAAAGTTAAATAACTGAGATATTAATTACCTATCCAACTAAGCCACCAACTAATTATAATCTTTCAACTACGTAATACAATGATCCCTGCTTATAGCTTACTTTCTAATTGAACAATAGAATCTCATAAGAAAATTGGCAAAGTATCAAATAAGATATTCTTGCATTATCTATGACAACCAGAAATATCTGCAAATATATATATAAGTATGCTCATTTAATTATTTTCCCTACATTTAATTAAGATAAGTTGCTTCTATGTGTAAAGATTACAACTGCTTTGACCTTGTGGATTAATTCATCCATTAATCAGTGAATTAATGGGTAATTTCAGGAACTGATGTGCTAAAAAAGCCTGTTTGGCTCTATACCTTGTCTCTACAGCCCTTATGACTTACATTTTAACAAATGAGTTCTTAAAAACAAAAAGTATAAATCAAATGGTAAATGACACCTGAAAACTCAGAGAAAAAATTCTAAGATGCCCTAAACATCTCATTAATAAAGAAACAAACTAAAGCTGAGTTAAAACCATTGTTAAGTGACTATCTGCAGACTAGTAAATAGCTCCCAGGGCCAAGGGTTGGGGCACATGCTTGTGACCCCAGCACCAGGGAGCTAAGGCAGAAGACTGAGAGAAGAGGACTAGCCAAGACTACATAGTGAAACTGTGTCCACAGAAGAAAAATAAAGTACCCATTGTTAAACTCAGTCTGGAGAAAGTAACAGGAAATACACCTGAAATAGAACATTCCCTCACTGAAGCAAAGCACTGCTTATAATAAGTTCAACAATATACAATTAGTTTTTCAAGCTGATTTTTTTTAAAGGAAGTAAAACACACTGACCTAACTGCTAATAGACACCAATGATTTAGCGTACTAAGAATGTGAATATATATATATATATATATCACTGTGATTGGTTTAATACAGAAGCTGACTGGCCAATAACTAACAAGACCAACCCCTGGCTACTACAATCCCTTCTCCCTTTCTTCAGGACTCCTGAAACTTGGCCCAGTGCTTGTCTGTGGATCTGCTTCAGTTACTGGATGAAGGCTCTCTGATGACACTTAAAGTAATCACCAATCTGATTATAGTAGATGGCTAGTTCAGTCACCCTCTCTACTGTTGCTAGAAGTCTTAGCTGGGATCATTCTTGTGGATTCCTGGGAGTTTCCCTGGCAACAGGTTTCTCCCTAATCCCAAAATACCCACCCACATCAAATGTCTTTCTTTATTCCCATCCCAACCTGCCTCCAGTGCCCAGCCAGTCCAACTGCTTGCCCAATAGCTCCCTCAAATTCCCATCTCCCCTACCCCCTCTACTCCCAGCCCCTGGTTAACCCAGAAGATCTCTTCTAATTCCCCTTCCCAGAGAAATCCATCCATCCATCCCTCTTTGGGCCCTCCTTGTTCTCTAGCCTCTCTGGGACTGCAGATTTGTAAGTTGGTTATCCAGTATATTATTCCTAGTATCCACTTATGACTGAGTACATACTGTGTTTGTCTTTCTGGGTCTGGGTTCCCTCACTCAGGATGATTTTTTTTCCTAGTTCCATCCATTTGTCTACGAATTTCATGAGGTCATTGTTTTTTACAGTTGAGTAGTACTCTGATGTGGGAGGTCTTTCTATATGTGCTGCATTTATTGGTTAATGACCAAATAAACTGCCTTGGCAGCATAGCGCTAGGCAGGAAAAACTAAACTGAATGCTGGGAGAAAGAAGGAGGCGTCAGGAGAAGCCAAGTACCTTCTCCAGAAGGCAAAGACGGAACCTTGCTGGTAAGCAACAGCCACATGGTGATACACAGACTGATAGAAATGGGTTAAATTAAGATGTAAGAGCTAGCCAATAAGAAGCTAGAGAGCTAATAGGCCAAGCAGTGATTTAATTAACACAGTTTCTGTGTGGTTATTTCGGGAGTCTGGGCGGCCAGGAAACAAACAAGCAGCCTCCTACAACAGGACTCCATTGTGCAAATGTACCACATTTTCCCCATCTTTTCTTTAGCTGAGGGGCATTAGGTTTTTTCCAGGTTCAGGCTATTGTGAATAATATGGCTAGGAACATAGCTGAGCAAGTGTCCTTGTGGTATGACTGAGAACCCTTTGGATATATGTCTAAGAGTGGTATAGCTGGGTCCTGAAGCAGATTTTGAGAGAAACTGCCATACTGATTTCCAAAGTAGCTGTACCAATTTGCACTCCCACCAGCAGTAAAACTGTTCCCTTTCTCTACATCCTCTCCAATATAAGCTGTCATTAGTGTTTTGATCTTAGCCATCCTGACAGGTGTAAAATGGTACCTCAGAGTCACTTCAATTTGCATTTCACTGATTACTACAGATGTTGAACAATTCTTTAAGTATATTTTGATCATTTGAGAGTCTTCTGTTGAGAATTCTGTTTGGATCTGTACCCCATTTTTTAACTGGATTATTTGGTATTTTGATGTTTAGTGAGAAATTAGGTTATTTTAAAAAGAATAAGATTTCACTACTGATTAAAAGAAAAAAACTGTATATATAACAAAGAGGGAGCAAAAATGTAGGTCAATGAGAGTGCTTGCCTAGCATACATGAGACCTGGATCTAACCAGTATCAGAAAAATCAAATGTGAAAGTAGCTACATATGACTGTGTATATCCATTCAGAGACAGAAACCCTCTGCATGTGACAGGTATGAGGTGCACTCAGTAAATCTAGCACTCAGGAGGCAAAGGCAGGAAGATTGCAAAGGTGAGATCTGCTGAACTAAAAAGGGAGTCTCTCAAGAAATCAAAATGTCCCAAATATTCACTTTTCCTTTCCTACATTATTTTTAAAATTTTTCGTTTTTATTATTTTCAAATGTTTTATAAATATTTTAAAAGCATAATACTAATTCTATAACAAAAAAAGACCACTATAGTTTACATTTCTATTTAGTATTGCCATTTGCTGCCTTAAATATAAAAAAAAAAAACCATGACCAAACACAGACAAACAAGCTAAAATTATCATGAAAGTTTTCAAAAAATTTCCATGACTTTGCTATTTTCTGTACTAAAATCCTGGTGTACCTCTTTAACTTGCCGCAGCAACGCACTTTTGTTAGCACCTTCCTCTTTCTCTTGGTCAGATGATAGCCTTAAGTAGTCTCTACATCTATGTGGCTTGAAGTTCATCTTCGTATAAAGTCGTTCCTGAAGACTATCAAACAATACATTCAGTGTTCTAGGAAGAATGCCAATGTTTTCCTCTGTGCCTATAAAAAGACAGGAAAAGGGCAATGTTTTTGAATTTAAAAAGCACCTTTGATAAAGTTAAAAAAGGGAAAATGCAAGAAGTTAAGGAATTATTAGTTTTCTATTATTTTAGTCTTTAGTTTATTATCAACATATTCTGATTCAATATCCTGAAATTTTACATTCAGATCTAGTCTTAATATTTATTTCCTATCACCCATAGTTACAAAATGAAATATTTATTCCAGGCTTAATTCTCTAGAATATATATTAATTCTTAACAATATTTCCCTCTCTTAACATGTATAAAATAATTTTATACATATATCTGAATTAAAAACTATCAGCTTGGGGGATGGAGAGATGGCTCAGAGGTTAAGAGCATTGCCTGCTCTTCCAAAGGTCCTGAGTTCAATTCCCAGCAACCACATGGTGGCTCACAACCATCTGTAATGAGGTCTGGTGCCCTCTTCTGGCCTGCAGGCACACACACAGACAGAATATTGTATACATAATAAATAAATAATTTTTAAAAAAAGAAAAAAATAAAAACTATCAGCTATATATATGACATGTTTAAAAAACTGAAGGGATAACAAGATGACTAGCTAGTTTTCCCTGTGTGTCCAAGAAGAGTTTGAACAAGAAAAGAATAGAATACAGCTCGGGGAGTGCCAGAAGCAAAGACCTGTATTTTGTTTATGCCATCTTAAGGTCACAAGTAAAATATTCACCTCTATCACCTCTGCAGGGTAAATTCTGGGCCTAGGAAATCTTGTCTCCCTGCAAGACCTGCAGGCTCCAGGCTTTAGAAAGCAATCAGCATTTCATTTGTTAGTTAATATCTCTTTCTCTCAGCCAGAGACCTTCCAGACCTGAATTCCAACAGACTGGACTTTCCTGACACCCTACCTTCTCCCCTGCCTGTTTGCTATATGAGAAAAAATAAAATTTGCAGCTTGATCAGAAAGCCTGTCTTGCTGTCATTTCTCGTGTCTCTTGCCCTTCCATTCCTCCCCTCCAGGTTTATCAGGGACCCCCATTCATGTTCCAGGACAGGGGAGAGAGTACAATTTGAAAGTGCTTGCCAAGCAACAAAGCAAACAGACCTGAATACCAGTATGCTGGGGAAATAAGTCAAATGCAGAAACTATTTCCTCTCATATGCAGAATCTAGATTTAAACTGAGAAAGACAGAGGGAGAACATCACTAAAGGAGGAAGAGGAGAAGCGATACTAAGGGAAGGCAAAAAGAGCAGTCTATGGAACATGGTGTGTGGGTGTGTGTTTTCTATACATAATAAATATGTATATACATAGTAAGTGTGTGTATGTGGGTATGTGTATATATACAATATGAAGCCAGAAGGAAAGACTTTTGCAAGGAGGAAGAGGACGAGAAGAGGAAGGATTGGGGGAATGGAGAACTGAAATAAGGGGAAATGAAAAGAACAAATTATAATGACATGTATGTACAAGCACGGCATAATTAAACCAATACTTTGATTTTGTTTTTGCTTTCTAAGACACGGTCTCATCAAGTCGCTCTGGCTAGAGTAGAACTCACTATGTAGATCAGACTATCCTGCCTCTGACTCCTAAATGATGGGATTACACCAACACCTCCAGCTCTGGTACTTTTTAATATTAATTTTTTAAAGCCCTAAAAATATATACATATGCTTGATGGTGGTGGTGCACACCTTTAACAGCAGCACTCAGGAGGCAGAGGCAGGCAAATCACTGTGAATTCGAACTACAAGAGCTAGTTCTAGGACAGGCTCCAAAGCTACAAAGAAACCTTTTGTCAAAAAAATAAAATAAAAAAATAAAAATATTTTAAAAAGACATATACATATATGTAATAGTTAACAGATTCAGAAGGCTATATTAATAATAAAGAGCCAATGAATTTGAGAAGGCACAGTAGAGGTGATATAAAAGGAGTTGGAGAAGGAAGAAATAATGTGATTATATATTTTAATGAAAAAATAGTAAAATAAAAAATATGGACTAGATGATGGAACTATAACAACATGTAATTATGAAAATACTGAATGAATATTAATGGTTTATTTTTCTAGTCAAAATAAGCAATATTTACCTTGAAATGTATACGTTTTTCCAGAATTGGTCAGTCCATATGTAAAGATCAGCCGACTGTGTCCTTTCAAGAGGTCTTTTACTGGCTGCATAATGCAACCCAGAAAGAACTCTTTTTGGGAAGTTTCAGGTCCAAAAACCTAAGGAAACATTTTTAAGATAAGACTTTTAAGAAAATTCATATTAAAAATTATTAAATATTTATTTTGAAATATTAATTCAAAATAAGTACCATATCTCTACCACCAGTATTTATAAATTTTTAGGATAAAAACTTCAAAACTGGCAAGGGCTCAGTGGGTAAAGGGCACTGCCAGCAAGGCTGACAGCCTGATTTAAATCCCTGAGAACCACATGATATAAAGACGAGGAAAGCCTCCTGCAAGGTCTTCTCCATGCACAGCACGGCAGGCAGACACAAGTAATCAAAAAAATAACTAAAAAGTCTCACACACCCAGTCAATCCATTAATCGTTCATGAGTTTTAAAAAATATTTTTAATTAGAATAAAAAGGTCAATTCAGTGACTTACTCACTTCAAATTATATATTTACAGACCTCAGCTTAACTTCAGGGGGAAAAAAGTATATATCTCAGCACCAAAGACTGAAGTTCTATGAGCATAAAACATGCACTCTACTGTACACAATTATACAATTGAGCCCATGTCAAGTCTTGCCCTATTTAAAAAAATAAATAAATAAAAAGAAAGGAAAAAGAAAAAAGAAACTATGACTTTGAAATAGAGCAAGGAGAGGGAGCTGGGGTGTTCTTTAGGAATAGAATATGAGCTTTACATGTCCACGACATAGCTCCCTCACACCACACACAAACACACACACAAACAAATCCCTGTTTCCCAGAGAACTCACTTACCCTAGAAAAACTGAATTTCTGTGCCATCTGTGCAGAGCCCTTCTCATTTAGCTGGCCAAGGATGCTTTGGGGATCTTTCAGCAGAACATTTTGTGAGTCCAGAACTTGTACACAGCCCTAGAAAACAGGCACACAATAATAAGAGTAGCATTTATTGAATGAAAACAAAATATTAAAATCCAAGTAAATTAAACACAAACCTCAGTCTCATGTTCTTTTTCTGACTGTGTGAATGGTCTTATTCGAAGGCAAACTTGGAGGTAATTTTTAGATCCCAAACGATTTGCCTAAAAAAAAAAATTTAAAAATATAATTTTTAAGAGATTAACTGTCTTCGTATGATTATTTACACTTGCACTAGAAATAGCTCTACCCAGTGCAATTTGTAAAAAGACAAAGAAAACACACCCAAATTAGGAATGAAGACACCTTCTCACATACACAACCATCTACCTACAAAATCTAACAGTTACTAAAACCATTAGAGGTCAACATGCAGCATGATACAAATTAATATGCAAAATCAATTACTGCTCTATCTGCAATGGAACAGTTAAAGATTTATTTTAAAAAGCAACACCATTCACAAGAGTATAGAAAATTCCAAAATAGGAATATACAAGAAAAGGCCTATAGACTGAAAGATACAAAACACTGCTAAAAGAAATTAAAGAACCAACCCTAGCCGGGCGGTGGTGGCACAAGCCTTTAATCCCAGCACTTAGGAGGCAGAGGCAGGTGGATCTCTGTGAGTTCGAGGCCAGCCTGGTCTACAAGAGCTAGTTTCAGGACAGGCTCCAAAACCACAGAGAAACCCTGTCTCGAAAAAAGCAAAAAAAAAAAAAAAAAGAACCAACCCTAATAAGGAAGATACATCTTGCTCAGTATTTGGAAGATTCAATCCTGTTATGATGAATGTTCCCCAAACCGATACACAGATTCAAGCATTCTTAATTAAGCATTTTCTTCCCAAGAGTTTTTATGAAGAAACTGATAAAACTGATTAAAGTATAAATTACATAGAATGGTGAATAACTGTGAGAAGTTGGAGCACTGACACTACCTGACTTCAATATTTACTGTTCATGCTTCACAAACTCAGTTTCCTACTGTCAGGAAGATCTCCTGGCATACAGGTTGGAAATCTTCAGCTCAAGATTTCTGTGACCCTGCTTTTATATGATCATATCAGTTATTTACTTAATTAGAAGCATTTTGGAACTTTTGCATACAATGGATGTTGTAGGAATTTAGCAGTCACTGTATGGAGTAGACATTAGAATGAGCAGATGTTTTTAGAAGTACTTCAGCCTTGAAGAACCCTTGTGGGAAAATGATTGTTTCCTGTGATTTATAGAATTGTTTTGTGCCCATCCCACGTCTTTAATCACAAGAAGCCTGAGGCACACCTGAGGCTCCTGTATTATTGTGTATTGCAAATGACACATATTAAAGGACTAGAGCCTTGGGGGCATGTGATGCTCTCCTTCAGTAGGACATGTACATTAGATTAGGGACCTCATTATGAGAAATAATTTGCATTAACAATAAATACACTTTTGCACGGCTATTTGGGGTTAAACCCATCAGAAACGCTGGATCTTCCTGCTGCCACATAGGCCTTAAAATCTTATCCTGGATTGCCTTTCTTCAGGGGATCCATGCCACACACAGTGCACTCTGACAACGAAGACACTGCAGGTTCTTTCCAGAACAGCACAATAAAGTAAGCACCACAATAAAGCAAAGCACATGAATATTCCACCAGTTAGTTTAAAAACCAAAGGATAAAACCTGAAAATGTTTTTGCTTCAGATGGCTACCAAGTTAGGATACAGGTACCCACTGTCTAAAAATGAACTGTTGCCAGATGGTGGCAGCACAGGCCTTTAAACCCAGCATGTGGGAGGCAGAGGCAGGAGGAACTCAGTTGGAGGTCAGCCTTGTCTACCAAAGAAGTTCTAGGACAGCCAGGGCTGTTACACAAAGCAACCCTATCTTGAAAAAAAAGAAAGAAAGAAAGGAGGGAGGGAGGGAGGGAGGGAGGGAGGGAGGGAGGGAGGGAGGGAGGGAAGAGGAAAGAAAGAAAATGAACAAATGAACTGTTATGTATTTCTCTTGGTACAGGGCTCCATTGAAAAGCCAGGATACAAGTCTGCTTTAAATATAAGAAGTTTATGGAAAGTTTGCGAAATAAACACGTTTTCCCTGGAGCACAATAAACAGGATTTTCCTTACATTGTACTTACCCCAGGGTTTGCAGCAACTAAGGAAAACTCATGAGAGAGATCAAGCTTAATGCCATCAAAATTTATTTCCGAAGGTCTTGCAATTGGGTCAGCACTAAAAACATAAGATGGTCTAGGCAATCCATCTTGATTCAAATGAGATTCCATTCTGAAAGAAGAGCAGTAACCTCTTTACACAAGTGTAATATAATACATCAGTCTATGAGTCACCCACAATTTGAAGTCTACACTCCAGGGAACTTCGATGTAGTTCAGTTAGTATACTACTTTGCTAGCATGCACAAAGTTCTGGGTTCCATCCCTAGCACAATAAACAGGGTGCGGTGGCATGGGTCTACAATTTCAGCACCAGAGTGGAGTAGGAAAATAAGAAGTTTCAGGTCATCTTAGCTATACAGGTGATCCAAGGTCAGTCTATGCTAAGCCAAAGATCTCTTCTCAAAAAACAAACAAAAATAAATATAATAAATAAATAAATAAATAGTTGGGAATGATGGTCTAAGCCCAGTTCCAACACCCCTCCAAGGAAAAAGCAGGTGGATCTCTGAGTTTGAAGCAAGCTTGATCAATATAATAAAGCCCTGTCTCAAATCAACTGATTACTTAATATAAAAACTAAAGTTTTCTACTTCCCCCATCAAAGAAATTGGATATCAGAGAAAAAATTAGACTGTTTCATTTACACTAACAACAAACTATGAAAAGACAAAAGGCCGAAGTATATTGACAGATTCCAAATATGCTAATATTTACCACTACCTACAACTATTCATACGAGCCAACTCGTAGGTAGATTCATCCAAAGACACGCCATGAACAAATGCAATTAGTGAAAGAAGAGTATGAAATATTCATGCCACCTGAAATCCTCATCTCATTAATCAAATGGCAAAGAGAATATGGGTTGAATCAAGGTCTTGGGTTATTTTCATTACTAAGTATCTTCTCAAGAATGCTGTAAACCAAATATCAACACTCAGGGCTGAAACTCAGTTATTTGCAAAATGGCTTTCAATTTGATTCTTCCAACTTTAAGTAAAAAGTGAAATAATGCATATAAACTTCACATTTAAAATAAAGGACTGGGCTGGGCAATAGTGGTACACACCTTTAATACCAGCACTGGGGAGGCAGAGGCAGGCGGATCTCTGTGAGTTCGAGGCCAGCCTGGTCTACAAGAGCTAGTTCCAGGACAGGCTCCAAAGCTACAGAGAAACCCTGCCTCAAACAAACAACAACAACAGTGTTCTTGAATAATATTAAAATGTACAGATACTGAGATTAATAAGGCTTCAATTCATGTAAAAGCACTACGAGTTTGAGGGCCGTTACATAGGCTCCTGAATCAAATGTGAGCGGTGACTATGAGAAATCTGTGTGTTCTCACTGAACATGGCTCTTTAGACTGAAAAGCTGAACTGCTGGTCTGGTCCTGCCTGTGGGTAGACGACTAGGAAACGAGCTAGTTCCAGAGGGACTGATTTACCTGTGGTTCTCTACCTCTACTCTGGCTTCTTCCAGGTGCCTCAAGCTCTCAGCAGATTGGCGTCAGCGGTCCACACCCGANGAAGGAAGGAAGGAAGGAAGGAAGGAAGGAAGGAGAGAAGAGAGAAAGAAAGAAAGAAAGAAAGAAAGAAAGAAAGAAAGAAAGAAAGAAAGAAAGAAAGAAAGAAAGAAAATTGGATTCTAACCAGAGAAATTCTGGGTACCTGAGGCTCTGGAGTCCATGGCCAGGACAACCACTTCCCCACAATAGATAGATTAGATAGATAGATAGATAGATAGATAGATAGACAACCACTTCCCCACAATAGATAGATTAGATAGATAGATAGATAGATAGATAGATAGATAGACAGACAGACAGACAGACAGACAGACAAGAACAAAATTCAGAAACTGGCAGACACAAATCTTAAACTGAACATGGAATAAAGCTATCATTTAAGTATTAAATCTGAACTGAACATGAAATCACTACAGGGTAAACCTGGCCCCCCTCCCCCCCAAAAAAAATGAAATATTTTTAAGAATCAACCAGATGTGCCAAGCAGTGATGGCCTCACTCCTTTAATCCCAACACTCAATACTCCAGAGGCTGAGGCCAGCCAGTCCACAGAGTGAGTTCCGGGGCAGCCAAGGCTATACAGAATTTCAAACAAAAACAAAACGAACAAAAATCTACCAGATGAACAATACCAGAGGGGAAAAGGCTGCCTCTCTCCGGTCTCTTTGCTTGTTTGTTTGTTTTGTTTTTTTTTAAGAAACAACAATCTAAAACATCTACACAGAGATTCCCAATTTGGAAATAGTCATCCACCTACATTTGTTTACGGCAGGCTTCAAAATACCTGTCAACACAAGTGCCCAAATAAAACTGGCCCACTTCCATTTTCTTTATATACACATAAAACCCAAATAAGCTTATTTTCTAGCGTGACATAAAAGTGGCGTGACATAAAAGACTGACGGGGGGGGGGGGGCTGGAGAGATGGCTCAGTGGTTAAGAGCATTGACTGCTCTTCCAGAGGTCCTGAGTTCAACCATACGGTGGCTCACAACCACCGGTAATAAGATCTGGTGCCAACTTCTGTCTGCAGGGACAAATGCAGGCAGACCATTGTATACATAATAAATAAATAAATTAAAAAAAAATAAAAGACTGGCCTGTGCCCAGAAAGAGACCTTGTCACGGGACGAAACTGCTCACCTCCGGAATTCAGAGAGCTAGATGTGGCAAAAGTCTTTTCCTGTCCTAGGAAAGTATTAATGTCTTTAAATATAACCCGCATCTCCTTTAACAGAGCGGGAAGCCAAGGCCCAGAGAGACTGAAGTCTTGCGTGTCTGAACTACCTCAAGTTGCGGCTCAGCCCCCCCACCACCTGCAGCAGCCCCGCTCCCAGACCGCGGGCGAGCGTGACAAGCCCGGCCGACGCTGACACTGCCGCGGTGTCGCAGCCTCGGCGCTGTGCCAGCAGTCACCCTCCTAAGCGTCAGCTCCTCACCTGCAGCATCCCCGGCCCCCGCCAACCCCGCGAGCAGAGATAGCACCACTCCGTTTTCAAATTCAAACAATGGCGGCCAGCAGCGCACTGAACCCTGGGAGCGGGCGGGGCTTCCGGAGAGCCCTCGGAGCTGGGCTAGCGCGCGGGGGACCTTCGCTAGGGCTTCCGGAAAAGGCTTTCAAATCTGGGGGCGGGACTTGCTGGCTGGGCGACCAATGGGCGGCCTGGCTCGGGCTCCTTCTCCGGGTTTCTCCCGACCGCGAGTGGTGTGGTTTTTCCCAGATTCGATCCTTAACCCTGGGAGGTGACTGTCACGAGCTGAGGCCGCTGCCGCTGCCACACTTAGGCTCTAGATGCCCCCAGGCGGGGACGAATGGCGGACTAGTCACCTCCGAGTCCTGTCATTCCGGGGCCAGAAAGGACTTGCGACCCGACACCAGGGTCACTTCCACGTGATCCTACCTGTTGTGGACGAGACAGATTTTTTTTTTTCCTCAAATGCATTTTAGAAGCATTTCCTTTATGTTTTCTGTTGTCGCGGATGAGACAGATTTTTTTTTCCTCAAAATGCGTTTTAGAAACATTTCCTTTATCTTTTCCTTTTCCTTTAGGCTTCTCTGAAAGTATTAAACCAGCTACCAATGCGAGGCGTTGTACTGTGACAGTTTTACCTTAGGCACGGTGTTTGCAGTGCCCAATTTTGGGTAAGTGCCCGGCATACTTCTCTGCTTTGAGTGAGGTACTAATTTACTAATACATTCATGTGACAAGGATTTACTACTGAGGTTAGACTTCGCTTTGAATAACGTGAATTGAGCGTTTTACCTTACTCCTCCCCTGGCACTAAATTTATGAAAAGATCATATTTTATTGTCAGGTCAAGAGAGCAACCTTTTAAGACTGGGATTGCTATCGTCCCTTTTTATACATTCTAAAATACGTAATGGGCACAAAGGCAAATGGAACCGACATTTAAATTTAGCTGAAGAGTTTTGTGGCCCCGCTTTCCTGTGGTCCTAGTTTCACCTATTTTCTTGCTTGGAAGCATTCACGCTTGCTTGACAGTGTTTTCCACCCTTGACACAGCATTTATATCTCCCCCGGACTTCTCACTGTCTCAATTCAGTTTGCCCACTCCACCCCACCCACCACCGTATAAAATTTGAGAACTAGTTTGGAATAGAAAAGTAGATACAAGGCCAAAAGGAAAAATGAACAAAGAAAAGTAAATGTAAAAAGAGGAAAGATCAAAATACAAACTTTTCCTTTCCAAGCTGGAATTTAAGGTTTTTTTTTTGTTTTGTTTTGTTTTTTTCTCTGAAACAGGGTTTCTCTGTGTAAGATAGCTGTCCGGGAACTCTCCCTGTAGACTAGGCCTACCTCAAACTCACAGAAATTCTCCTGCCTCTGTCGCCATTGCACTGGGATTAAAGGTGTGTGCTACCACCACCCAGCTCCTTTTTTGTTTGATTTGTTTTCGTTTTTAACAAAAGGTTCTTCTTCTATGTAGCTCTGGCTGGCCTCAAGTTCCGAACCTTTCTACCTCAGCTTCTTTTCAATGCTGAAATCATAGAAACATTCCAGTACCTCCCAGCTGAATGTCAGTCTTTAATGGACTTTGCTAATTTTCGTTGTCCCGGCAGATAACGTCTTATTCCTTGGATCGAAATTGTCTACCATACCTCACAGTGCCGTGTTGCTTTTGCTAGTTATTTCCAGTCCTTCGTGTGGCACCTTTAAGTATTGGTTTGGCAAACATTTGTTGAAATTTTACAATATTCTGAGGTTTAGGGTGACAGAGACGCTAGGTGAGAAGGGTGGACACAAAAACAATGCCTCCTAAGGAAAGATTCTGATGGGGCACCAGTCAAGTCAAAAAATAAATAAATGAAATGATGCCAAGTGGTCTAAAGGGAATTGTCTTGGGGCTACAAGATTGTGAGGGGGAAACCAGAGCAAATGTTTGATCTGTATCATCAAGGATCATTAGGAATTAACTAGGTAAGAAATGCAAATATTCCAGGCAAAGAAATCATGATAGCAGGCACAAGGGACAGAGAGAAACAAAATCCAGTGGATCACCTTTTATTTGATTCTTGTTCTCAGCAGCATTTCCAAGTTTCATGCTTGAAACACTCTTCCCTGGGTTACTCGGGTCAGCCCTCTGCCTTTGCCCCCCTGATCTCAACCGTCACAGAGTCTGCTTTCTCTTTTACTCCAGCTCTAAATTAAAGGAACATCGAGTCCTGAGACCCCTGCTTTCTCTACTGTCTAGTTAGCTTTCGACTTGACAAGTTCATCAACTCTTATAAACAACATACAGCTGGTAAATTATTCTCAGACCTTATGTCAGCGATCTAACTACATGGAAATATTCTACTACCCACTTAATGAAGTGTGACAGATTCCTACATTACATGAGCAGTGTAAGACTCTGAAGGTTCCACTGTGGTATCCTAATCCATTTCCTCCTTGGTTTCTTCCGTCTTGTAAATGACTCCATTGAAAACCAGGGACTCATCATTGTGTCCTCTCCCTTAGCACTCAGTACATAAGCAATTCTACATCCTGGCACGTTGTTTTGGTTTGGTTTTTGAGAAAATCTCTCATTCTCCAATGCAAACTAGCCTGGATCCCAACAGTCCTGCCTCATCCTTTCTTTTGTTGGGATTATAGGTATGAGCCACTAAAACTGGCCACCTTGGAGTGATTTTTTTTTTATTGATATTTATTGAGCTCTACATTTTTCTCTGCTCCCCTCCCTGCCTCTCCCCTCCCTCCTTCAGTCCTTCCTCAAGGTCCACATGCTTCCAATTTACTTAAATGATATTGTCTTTTTCTACTTTCTACTTCCCGTGTAGATTAGATCTATGTAAGTCTCTCTTAGTGTCCTCATTGTTGTCTAAGTTCTCTGGAATTGTGGTTTGTAGGTTGGCTTTCTTTGCTTTATGCTTAAAAACCACCTATGAGTGTGTACATGTGATAATTATCTTTCTGTGTCTGGGTTACCGCACTCAAAATGTTTTCTAGCTCCATCCATTTTCCTGCAAAATTTAAGCTGTCGTTATTTTTTTCTGCTGTGTAGTACACCATTGTGTAAATGTACCACATTTTCCTTATCCATTCTTGAGTCAAGGGGCATTTAGGTTGTTGCCAGGTTCTGGCTATGACAAACAAAGCTGCTATGAACATAGTTGAGCACACATGTCCTTGTGGCACGATTGAGCATCCTTTGTATATATACCCAAAAGTGGTATTACTGGGTCTTGAGGAAGGTTGTTTCCTAATTTTCTGAGAAATCACTACACTGGCATCCAAACAGGTTGCTCCAGCTTGCATTCCCACCAGCAATGCAGGAGTGTTCCATTTTCCCCACAACCTCTCCAGCATGAATTGTCGTCAGTGTTTTTGATCTTGGCCATTCTTACAGGTGTAAGATGGAATCTCTGGGTTGTTTTGTTTTCCATTCCTCTGATGGCTAAGGATGTTGAACATTTCCTTTAGTGTCTTTCATCCATTTTAGATTCCTCTGTTGAGAGTTCTCTGTTCAGGTCTGTACTCCATTTTTTAATTGGATTATGTGATCTTTTGGTGTCCAGTTTCTTGAGTTCTTTGTATATTTTGGAGATCAGACCTCTGTCTGAAGTGGGGTTAGTGAAGATCTTTTCCCATTCTGTAGGCTGTCATTTTGCCTTGTTGACCATGTCCTTTGCTTTACAGAAGCTTTTCAGTTTCAGGAGGTCCCATTTATTAATTGTTTCTCTCAGTGTCTGTGCTGCTAGGATTATATTTAGGAAGTAGTTCCCTGTTCCAATGTGTTCAAGTATATATCCCACTGTCTCTTCTATAAGGTTCAGTGTGGCTGGCTTTAAGTTGAGGTCTTTGATCCATTTGGACTTGAGTTTTGTGCATGGTGATAGATATGGGTCTATTTTCATTTTTCTACATGTTGATATTCAGTTATGCCAGCACCTCTTGTTAAAT
>NW_026067895.1:18300148-18344397 GCF_014885135.2 Alexandromys fortis | reverse complement strand
TTTTTTTTTTTTTTTTTTTTTTTTTTTTTTTTTTTTTTTTTTTTTTTTGTACAGGATTGTTTTGGCTCTCCTGGGTTTTTTGCTTTTCCATATGAAGTTGAGTACTGGTTCTTTCTAGGTCTTTGAAGAATTTTGCAGGGATTTTGATGGGCATTGTGTTGAATCTGTCCTCGGAGTAATTTTTAATTTTAAGATTTGTGTTTGTTTATGTTCATGTATGTTGGCCTGCATGTATGTATGTATGTGCAGCTCTTGTGGCTTCGTTCCCCAATGTGTCATACTTACATAAACTGTAAAAGATGGCTTGAGGCTTCACTACTAGCCAAGAACCATGTCTATGCAAGGTTCTCTGTCTACCCTACCAGTTTTCTCAAGTTGTTGGTTTGAACATTGACTATTTCTTTGCCTTTGTATCGATGATAAAATAAAAATCTCAGTTCAAAGTCAATGAAGATGATTCTGACTATGAAGATGGACACAAGAAAGGAAACACAGTGCTGACATTTCAAGGCCTTCCCTCACTGCTCATAATCTGTCAAATACACGAAACCATACCACCCAGTGGAATGTTCTATTTGGGATTACCAAAATGCAACTGCTTAAGATCCAAATGTAAATGCTTACAGAGATCACATGTGGCATTGGGTTGGAAACAGCACAAGTTGGTGCTAATAGACTTTACAGAGTATCCGTGGCAACCATCACAGGCCTGCTGCTGAACTCTAGCTTCCTTTAGAAACAGTAGGATCTATGCCTGAGTGACCCTTTTAATTTAGAAATTGTTTTAATATATGTTTGCGATATTTCAGTTATCTGAGAAAAGATATCACAGCTTGTTAATTAATGAAAACCACCAAATTAATATAATTAATTGTTGAATAAATTAAGACTAAAAGTTAGGTGCAGTGGTTCTCACCTTCAGTCCCAGCACCTGAGAGGCAAAGGCAGGCAGATCTCTGTGAGTTAGAGGCTAGCTCTACATAGTGAGTTCCAGAACACCCAGAGTTACACTGGGAGATCCTGACTCAAAACAAAAACAGACTGATTTCAAGCCGGGCAGTGGTGGCGCACGCCTTTAATTCCAGCACTTGGGAGGCAGAGGCAGGCAGATCTCTGAGTTCAAGACCAGCCTGGTCTACAAGAGCTAGTTCCAGGACAGGCTCCAAAGCTACAGAGAAACCCTGTCTTGAAAAAACAAAAAACAAAAAACAAAAAAAAAAAAAAACAACAACACTGATTTCAGTAAAACTGTAAAATTTGATGTGGGCACGTAAGGCCTTTATAATATTAGGAATAAAGAATAATAAAAGGGAGGAAGGAAGGAAAATGAGAAAAAAAGGAAAAAGATGTGGTTTGTTTTTGGTTTTCTTTGTTGTTGTTGTTGTTTTTTGTTTTTTCTTGTTTTCTTGTTTTTAGTTTTTCAAAGCAAGTTTTCTCTGTAGCTTTGGAGCCTGTTCTGGAACTAGCTCTAGTAGACCAGGCTGGCCTTGAACTCACAGAGATCCAAGTGCTGGGATTAAAGGTGTGCACCACCACCGCCAGGCATGTGTTGCTTTTTTGTTTGAAACAGTGTCAGACCACGTAGCCCAGGATAGCCTGAAGTTCACTATGTGGCTCAGGCTGGCCTCAAACTTAATCCTTCAGTCTCTACTTACTAATGCTGGGTTTATAGGCACGAGACACCACACCTGGCCAAATAAACGTGCATTTATTTTGCTTATAGTCATCTAATGACTTAGCCTTGCATCACAGAAAGAGACTATCAGGGCATGTGAGGGTCTACATGCTAAATATGATGTCTTATTAAAATGAAAACGAAGGTTGGGGATATTGCTCAGTCATAGTGCATGTGCAAGGTCCTGGCTCCAGTCCCAGTAGAGGTGAAAAGGAGTGAGAGTAAGGAGGGAGAAACTACACGTCATCTTTCATTTCTTAGAGTCAAAATAAAAGGTTCTGGAAAATTAATTGATATGCTCAAGTCATTATCACTGCTTAGTACCAGGGGAAGAATATGAAAATAAAGAACAGCCGGGCAGTGGTGGCACACGTCTTTAATCCCAGCACTCGGGAGGCAGAGGCAGGCGGATCTCTGTGAGTTCGAGACCAGCCTGGTCTACAAGAGCTAGTTCCAGGACAGGCTCCAAAGCTACAGAGAAACCTGTCTCCAAAAAGGAAGGAAGGAAGGAAGGAAGGAAGGAAGGAAGGAAGGAAGGAAGGAAGGAAGGAAGGAAGGAAGGAAGGAAAAGAAGAAAGAAAATAAAGAACATAGCCTTCTTCTCCCCCCCCCCCCGCCCCCTAGCTAGGATTTAAACCCAGAGCAGCATACATGTGAGTAGCCATCTACCGCAGCCTCTGAGAAAACTCACAGCAACTCTACTCATAGGCATTCACTAGTGCCTCTCGAAAAGTCTGACGTCACTGAAAAGCAGTTTCAGGCAGGAGCATTGCTGCCACTGCAGTGGGAACTATTTGGGGACGCTCACCTAAGATGAAGCTTGGCACCTGTTTGTTTGGTTTTGTCTTCATGTCTGGGAAAATGTGTCATTGTTTTTAAGGCTGTGTGTGAGGGAGAAGGGAGAGAGACAGAGAGCGTGCACACATATGTGCAGTTGCACACATTTGGAGGCCAGAGAACATTTTTAGGAGTTGGTACTCTCTTGTTTTTGAGGCCGTGTCTCTGCCACCGCACTATACTTGAGCTTCTGACGGATTCTCCTGTCTCTGCTTCCTGGCTTACCCTGGGAATGTTGTGATTACAGGTACATGCCACCACCTGTCTGTGGCTTTCAGGACTCGAACTGCAGTCCTTAGGCTTGTAAGCTAGGGTTTTTACTCACCAAGCCATCTCCTGCCTGGCACCTGCTTTTTACTTGAAACTGCCTTTGTTTCACTAACATGGAACTTTTCTTTGCTTCTGTTTGTTTTATTTAATTTTTGGGAAGAAAGAGGGGTTTATCAAATTATGTTTTTAATATGTATTTTAAGCACAAGAGTTAAGAGAAAGGAAAAGGTGCTTGGGAAGAAAATAAGACATACTAAAGAAAGCACGGTATGGGCTTCTTTAAGAGAATTGCCTATTGTAGAACTTCAATTGAAAGCTTTTTATATTTTTAAATAACCTGGTTTTATAATTGTGGAACTCTGTTTCTGAATCTCAAGTATTAATCTCATTGACAGGAGATGAAAAAAATTAGAACTTAACAGTACTACTACTGCCCTTGCTTGTTCAGAAATCTCCACCGAGCAAACAAAACCTGAGTTCTGAAGCCGCGCTTCACACTGAACAAAAAGGTACAGGGAAATGCTAGGTTTTTGTGTGTGTGTGTGTGTTTGTGGTTTGATTAATTATTTCAGAGAGGGGCCCCTAAACTAATCATTTATATTGCTCCTGTAAGGAACAGCCAGATTTTTGCTCCTTGGTATATTATAGCACAAGAAGAGGCCAACCTGGTCTTCACAGAAAGTTCCAAGTCACACTGTGATACCCTGTCTTCGGTGTGTGTTACAGAGCCAGGGAATCTATGGTATGCCTTTCTCTCATAAGGTAGGAGACAAGATTATAATGAAAGAAATGAGCCGGGTGGTAGTGGTGCATGCCTTTAATCCAAGCAGAGGCAGAGGTAGGCAGATCTCTGTGAGTTCAAGGCCATCCTGGTCTACAAGGGCTAGTTCCTGGACAGGCTCCAAAGCTACAGAGAAACCCTGTCTCAAAAAAACAAGAAGGAGAGAGAGAGAGAGAGAGAGAGAGAGAGAGAGAGAGAGAGAGAGAGAGAGAGAGAAAAGAAAGGTTACAGAGTGCTTGCTTGCATATGGCAGTGTGTTGATGCTGAGTCTTTTTTTTTTTTATAATTTATTTTGTTTATTGGTAGGTTGTTTCCTAATTTTCTGAGGAATTGCCATACTGGGCAGTGTGTTGATGTAAAGAGAAAATGGATGGGATTTTATGATCAAGAGACAAGTGACGTCTTTCCTCCGTCAATAAGAAGTTTGCAATGCTTAGCAAGTATAAGTCAGTGCCTTGAGGCTGCCTGTGTGCCAGCTGAGTACAAAGAAGGCACTCAATACATAATCACACAAGCTGGTAGGAAAGAACACTGTTGAAATAGTCTCCATGTCTTCACACTTCACCACAAATATGTGACTTCTTCCAGTCTTGCCGCATTTTACAAATGTTCTGTACTTATTTTCTGGGTTTTCCACACTTGTAGAATCATAGAAATGGACTAAACTCTCTTTATCACCCTCCCAACCCAAAAAAACTGCCCTTGTACCTAATGAGAAAGTAGAGAAAGACTTGAGAGTAAATAAACCGTCCTCAGGTTTCTGTAATAAAACTCCATTAGCGTTTGATAAAGATCCAAAAAATATGAAGATGATGGGAATGAGGAAGGAAAGTTGCTGTTCAGTAGAAATTCATAAGTAGTGCATGAAATAAGGACCAGATTGCCGAAGATGAACTCTGTCATTTCTAGAAGCATCTAGTTGTTGGAATGTCTAATGGATTTCAATTTTAGGCCTGAAAACAATAACTTAGAGTCACATTTTGGGTGTACAATTTATGAAGCAGTTAAAAACTGGTTGAACAGGCATCATAGTGCACACCTATAATACCAACATTTGGGAGGTAGAGGCAGGAGGATCACCAGGAATTTGAGGCGAGTCTGGACTATGTAGTGAATATCAAGTCAACTAGAACTACACAATGAGAACTTTTCTATTAAAAAAAAAAAACGGGAGATCCAAAGAGCTACCGAGACACAATCTAGCCTCTCTACACTTCATAGATCAAAAAGGACCACACAACCCCTGGGCTCCTCCTCTTCCATGTGTCCTTTTCTCTCCCTCTGAGTCCACCAGGAAACTCGATGGTCCACCCCAGCCAGCTGAATGTGGACTCCACTCTCTGAATCGAGGTTGGACTGTATTGGTGTGGTCTCAGAGCAATGAACATTTGTCTCCCCGGACAAATCAGTTTGTGAAAATAATGAGGATGCTAGAGATATGTCTGAAATGAGCTCTTTTTCTTCATTTTGCCTGATTTTTCACAGCAAACAGTAAGTAATCACTAGATAAGTGCCAAACAGATTAGTTAGAACAACAAGGAAAATGTAAAGTGGGGCAGTGGTGATGAATGCCTATAATCCCCACACTTGAGAGGCAAAGGCAGGTGGATCTTTGTGAGATCAAGGCTAGCCTGGTCTACAAAGCGAGTTCCAGGACAGCCAGGGCTATGTACAGAGAAACCTGGTCTCAGAAAACTAAAAACAAAAACAAAGACAAATCCAGTCGAATGACCAAATGTAACGGCGTAAATGAATGCAGACAGATTGTAAAAATATATACAGCTTTAATGGGGAAATAGACTTACAGAACCCCCGTTCCTGCGGAGACCAGGAAAACAGAAGGGGCAAGGGGACTCCTGATCGCCCGATTTATAGGTAAACATTTGCCCGAGGTGAACACACCCCTTAAAGGGCTGGGCTTATTCCTACAGCCAAATTTTAAGATAATATAATAAGCAGAACAGATACGAAAGAACTGCATAATCTTGACCAAGTTTCTAACTGAGCTTCAGCCTTTTCATCATTGAACTGGTAACTTTAATACAAGTCAAATCCTTATTGTGCAACTGAAAAATAAGAGAAAAGCAGAAAAGACTCTGAAACCCAAAAGTATTTAGTAGACTTGGCAGCAGGACTATTGGGCAACAAAACCTAGAGTGAGCCAACATGAAACCTCTGAATTCTCATTTGAGATGATTTCTCTCCATCCATCCATCACATGTTCCTCGTTACTTGCTCAAATTTTGCAACATGAAGATTAATTGCAGTGGAAGATGTCCAAAAGTGTTAAAGATGTACCTCTTGATAATGGTGAGAAGAGGAAGCATTTGTTTTTAACAATAGCTCTGAAAGTAGAATTATTACAGAAGCTTGATGCTAGTATAACTGAGACATCTTACTGAAGACTATGGTATGGGAACCACTCCCATATATGACTTAAAGAAACAGAAAAGATAAGTTGTTACATTTTTACAGTGACAGTGGTAACCCAGAACTAGTGAAAAATAGGAAAACATTGCATAGAACAAAACCTGAAGATCTGGATCATGTGTTCGTTGGATTCAACAAAGAAAAAAGATACACCACAGACAGGCCTGATGGTCATGAAACAAGCTAGAATATACCATGAGGAACCAAACATTGAAAGTGAGTGCGACTACTGAGAAGTCTGGCTACAGAAATCTGAAAAGCATCTTGGAATCAAGTATCTTAAAAAGTGGTTGGATAGTATCTACTGATCATACATGGATCTGCTGAAATAATTACATTGACAAACTTGCTAAGATAATGTCTGATGAAAAAAAACACTCAGCTCTGAACAAATGTCTAATACTGGTGAGACAGTTCTTCGTTGGTGCTATATGATCTTAGAAAAACGTTAACCATGGCCAACGAAAAGGCATCAACGAATTTCAGGGATGCCAAGCAAAGGCTGACATCCTTGTTCTTGGGTGTACTAAAACTGCAGGCACACACAATCTAAAGCTAGCAGTGACTGGACGAAGTCAACATTCAAATTATTTTTAAAAAGGTGGACAGTTTACAAGTGTATTACTATGCAAATAAGAAAGTATCAGTAACAAGAGAAGTCTTTTCTGACTGGTTCAATAAGCATTTTGTGCCAGCAGCACAAACGTACTGTACACAGGCTGGACTGGAAGGAAATTGCAAGATTCTACTGTTTCTAGACAACTGGTCTGAGTACCCTCCTCCAGAACTTCTCATGAAAAGTAATGTTTTTGGCATTTACCTTCTGCCTAACATGGCATCTACGATACAGCCTGCTGTGGAATATTATTTTAACTATCTAAACATGTGTTAACATTTGTTTATGCTATGGAATATTACTTTAACTGTGTAAAGGTGTGTTACATTCATTTATGCTGCATTTGTTTAATAATGTAAGGATTTGTGTTTAATTATGTAAAGATGTGTTGCTGTTTTACCTTGCCAGCCCAAGGTACCCAACTGGTCTAATGAAGAGCTGAACAGTCAATAGCTAGGCAGAGGGATAGTAGCAGGAAGACAGAATAAATAGGAGGAGAAATCTAGTCTTGAGAATGAGGAATGAAAAAAGGAGGAGGAAAGAATGAGGGAGACACCCAGCACAAGAAGCTGGGCAGCCACTGCCAGTCAGTTAAACATGAGAAGCAGAGAAAGTCAGATATACAGAAGGAAAGAAAGATAAAGATCCCCAAGGCAAAAACTAGATAAAGAGAAATAGGTTTATTTAAGTTAAAAGAACTATCCAGAAATAAACCTAAGCTAGGCCAACCATTCAAAACTAATAATAAGTTTCTGTGTTATGATCTGGGAGCTGGTTGGTGACCCAAAAGAAAAAAGGTTGGTGCAACGCCCTTGTAACCTAGGAATCTTATGCTCTCTGAAGAACAAGTACAAGCACTTCTTTTTGCACAGCTTGTTTACTTCAACAGATGTCTCAAAATCCAGGACTTCCTGCAAGAGTTTAGTCTCAAGGATGCTATCTGTGCCATTGCTAATACTTGGAATTGACTTACCAACATTAGCAAATGCTTGGCACAGATTTGGGGCTACAAGGACATTTGAAAATGACCTTGCTGATGAAGATTTTGAAGGATTTAAAGGCTCCAATGAAAAGATCATGATATCAAATTCATTACTTATGCCAAAAGTTTGTCAGATGAAAGTGCAAATAAACTGGAAGAAGCTGACATTGAAGAAATGTTGAGTATTGGTGATGATGTACCAGTTGTACACCCTTTGCATGAGGGAGAAACTACCGAGATGGTATTAAATACAGACCACGATGCAGACCATAGCAGCACTGATAACACTGAGAGCACAGGGGGAAGATACCTATAGGTCAGATGACATAAACATGTGCCCAGTTAATAACTGGCCTCCAACAGTGAGCACTTATCAGTGAGAAAGAGCTTATGGCACTGTATTTAATTAGAGAGAAACTCCTTAGCCAGAAACCCATGTTGAGAAAACCTGATATGGGAGAAAATGTTTTTAAAGGCTCCCTGGTAGTGTCTCCTTTACACTTGACAGTGTGTTTCTATCTCACAGAATGTCCAGGTCCAACCTAGTCTCATAGACAACGGTAATGGTAGTATAACCTTTTCACCAAGATTCCCAGGCAGCCAGAAAGGACATTTATTCCACGTATCTATGTTATGTTACATAGTCACCTATTTATATACATAAATTTAAATGCCTTTTTAATTTCTTGAAAGTTGTGTCTTTCAAAAAGCTTGAAGAGCACATTATATATTTATCCTGTTTTATTTACCAATAAATTTATGAACAAATTACATTTATTGATAGATTTATTAATGTAAAAATTCCTCTGCCTCGTAAGTGCTGGTGCTAAGGATATGTGTCACCGTGCATAATGTCAGTATGTTTCATTACAGTCTTATACTTACTTGGGCGTTTGAAGGCAGAAAGATCGGGACTTTCAGTCATCCTCAGCATCAGACTGGACTACACAAGATCCAGTTGCGAATGGCAGAAACAAAAAAACTCATCAATGTGCTGAAACAAGAGGTGGTCTATTCCAGGTCCCTCCCTTAGCAGCCCAAAGGGAATTTAGTCAATCCATTCTCAAGAAAGTTAAGAAAATGATTGTTGTCTTATTGTTATGAATTCTATCACTACTGCATTTTACCTGGATACAGATCTCACTAATGCAACATTTTTCTATTCTAGTCCTAAAGCTGGGAAGATTCCATGAGCCCGCTTCCCTTTACTTATATGGTATTCATGGGAATTAACAAATTTGGGCTCATTTGAAATTGCCTTCATTTAATGGTTTTATTTTGAAAATATTGCACTGCCTTCAAAGGCTTCATACTTTCATTAAGTTATCTGATTTTGTTTTCTTTTGTTCTATAAATATAATTTTTCCTTTTATCCTTCATTTTCTGAAATTTTACCAGTAAGTGCCTAGGATTTAGTCTGGAGTTTTCTATTTATTTTCCTCCTCATTTTAAGTAGCAGTCACAGGCCCTTCCACTGATGTTCCCATCTTTCATTTTCTGTGAGAGATGCTGTTCTGCTCTTTCTTCGGAAATTTATTCTTCATTATTTTCACCAAACTCTTCTTCCAGAACTCTTTCCTAGTTTTCATGAAGTATTTGGAAAGTTATGATTGTGTCCTGATATTTGCTCTTTCACTTAGGTTCTAAGCTTCCTGTGTGAGTGTGCGTCTGTTTGTCCCATTCTATATCCTTTTGATGGACACAGGGGAGAGATGGGTCCCCTTCTAGGGGTATGGAGCCAGTGGCACATTTGGGGATGGAATCTCTTGCTTTTTAAGAGACACAACTCTCCTAGGGGGTACTACACTGTTTCTGGTGCCCAACTGTTACTGTCCTGGAATTGCTTTTCCTGTTTGCTACACAGAGCAATGAAAGGACAAAAAGAACTGCTTGATTGTTCTTGCTGCTGGTGATGTCACAAAAATCATCTTGACCATTTGATCCAGGCGTGCCTCACGGTCCCAAGATTCATTTTCCCCAAACCTGGAGCAAGACTGAAGCCTTTCACAGTTACAGATGCTGCCACCTTCATGAGTTTAGGGCAGCGATTCCTTCTTTCAATGTTATCCCAATTCCATTTCCTGTTTTCTATAGTTCTGATCCCATTTGTCTTACAGCATGGGGCGTGTGTCTGTGCACGCATGTGCCCAAACATGTGGGCACACAAAGACATTTCCTTCATTTAAGTGTTAGGGCTTAGATAATGAGAGGAATTATCTGTGTTTATATTTCTATACTGTTGTTTGGTTCTTCTTTGAGACATGTTCTCACTATGTAGCTCAGCTGTCCTGTAATTTACTATGTAGACCAGGCTAGCCTTGAACATGCAGCAATCCGCCTGCCTCTGCCTCCTGAGTGTTGTGGTTCTGTAGAAGTTTTCAAAACCTTTTAGTACAAATACTACTCTTAAAGTGAAGTGTATAGAAAAGGTCACCACAGAAAAGAAATAAGAGCAATATGATTGGACTAGAACAAAAGAAAGAGCCTCCTTAATTGTGAACTACTCCATGTCTTCCTTGCTTACCACTATAGCTCCTGAAACCCTTCATGGAATCTTAGAACCTGAAGATTCTATCTGTAGTTCACGTACATCTGGCCCTACTAGTCCCTCCCTTCCTTTCCTTCACTCTCGTGTGTGTGTGTGTGTGTGTGTGTGTGTGTGTGTGTGTGTGTGTGTGTGTGTGGTTTGAACCCAGGATCTTGCCTATGCCGGTAAACACAACCTTTGAGCTATATCCCCAAAATGAATACATTCTTTTTTTTACGTGTATGAGTGTTTTGTCTCATATATGTCTGTGTACACATGTGCACCTACCAGGTACACACAGTAATCAAAAGACCATGCCATATTTCCCAAAAGTGGAGTTCTGAAATTTCTGGAATGAGCCAACATGTGGACGCTGGGACTGAACACTGATCATCTGTAAGATTAGTGAGTGCTCTTAGCCACTTAGCCATCTTTCCACACAAGACAGCTATAATTTATAATAAATAAATAAATAAATAAATAAATAGGAACTAGCATTATTATTTTTATTACTGTTTGTTGGGTAGTGTATTTAAAGGTGTGTCACTTTTGTTTTTGTTGCATTTAACTGAGAAGTCGTGTTACTGTGCCTGTCTAAAACATCTGATTGTCTAATAAAGAGCTGAACAGCCAATATTGAGGCAGAGGAGAGGAATAAGTGGGGTTGGTAGGCAGAGAGGATAAATATGAGGAGAGATCTAGGGAATGAGAAAGAAAGGAGGAGGGGTTGAGGCACCAGCCACACAGATGGAGTAAGAAGGAAAGAAAAGGTATGCAGGAATAGAGAAAGATAAAAGCCCCGAGGCCAAAGATAAATGGGGTAATTTAAGAAAAGCTGGCAAGAAACAAGCCAAGCTAAGACTGGGCCTTCATAACTAAAAATAAGTCTTCGTGTATGATTTATTTGGAAACTGGGTGGTGCCCCCCGCCAAAATTTAAAAGACTAAAGAATCGTAAGAAAAAAAAAACTTCTCACAACAATTACCATTAATACGAAAACATTGTCTTTTAACCTTAGGCTTGCCTAGGTACTAAGACTAGCTCTTGCCGTTTTTCAGCTATTTCCTATTAGAGAAAACGTTTTCAAGCTTACAGAATAGGGCCAGCAATTCGCATAAAGATCAAGCTCTGGTTGTCTCAGGACAGGTGCTCCTAGACTGGGAAGAACAGCAGCTGCAGACTCTAACTAGCTGCCCTGTGGCCACTCTGATAGAGACTACAAGTCAGTGAGCCCAAGGACTGACCTGGGTTTGTAATCCAAAGCAGAACAGTCTCCCTTTCAACAATACATCCCATTATTAAACACTAGGCAAGTGCCATGTATCCCAGGAGCAGAATCTGAATTATTTTTATCTTGAAGTGTCCACATGACTTCAGCTTGTGGGAAGCTGTGCTTGCCAGAAATAGACTGACAACTTTATTAAGGAACATTTAGCTGAAACAAATCTGGATGCCTTCTCATATTGAAATCAATATATTGTATAAGAAAGATGTAAAATGGAGTGACTTTCATGTAGATTTATTTTTGTGAATTTTTAAGTTATATCCACTCAAGAAATAATTTCATATATCCACATAGAAGACTTTTAATTCTATTTTTTAAAAAACTTATTAGAGACTGGAGTGATGTCTCAGTGGTTAAGAAAGCCTCCTGCTCTTACAGAGGACCTGGGTTCAGTTCCCAGCACCCAAATGGTGGATCACAGACATCTGTAACTCCAATTCCAGGAGATCTGGCACTTTCTTCTGATGTCTGCAGGCACTGGGCATGCTTGTGGTGTATAAACATGCAAAACATTCATGCACATAAAATGAAATACATCTTTTCTCTCCATTCTCTGTGGCTTCCAGGATCAAACTTAGGTCATCAGGGATGAAGGTGAGTGCTTTTACTCATTGAACGATCTTTCATCCCCCTTTAATTCTATATCAAACTACCAAAAGCTTCACTTTTGTTCTAGATTAATTTTTATTTTTACAACACCAATATGAATTTGATCATTTAAAAAAATGCAATCTTAAATAAGGAGTAAAGCCACAGGGGGAAAAAAAAAACAAACCACTTAGTTTCATGTTTACAGTAATATTTTTATATTGACCTCAACTGTTAAAAACACATTGAACTTTTCAAAAAGCTGAGCTAGCATAGATGGAGTGAGTCCTCTAACAAGGCAAAACAAAGAATTATAAGATTCAAGTTTCTGTAAGTGAAGACTTTGGGATCAACAGTATTTTGTTTATCCAGTTTAATTTTCAATAGTAAATACTTTAGGCATATTTTATATGAAGAAAAATTATCCTTGAAGATCCATCACCCAAAGACTCCCAGATTCTCACTGTGAGCATTTTGGTCTACTTGTTTTTTCATTCCTACACACACATATGTAAGTGGATGTCCAAATGTCGTCTTTGTTATAGTTACCTATCTGCCTTACAGTCTGAGTCAGACAATATTTACGTGACATTTCTCATGTTTAATATTGTAAAGCAAATGGTTTCTTCATTTAAAAAAAAAGAAACTGCAGCCTGGTGGCCACAAAGACTTGTAATCCCAGCACTCTGGAGGATGAGGCAGAAAAATTTCCCAGTTTGGAAGACCAGTTCAAGCTACTAATGGACTGCAAAATGAGTGCTGGCATAGTGTATTTTCTGTCTTTTTTTTTTTTTTTCCGAGACAGGGCTTCTCTGTAGCTTTGGAGCCTACCCTGGAACTAGCTATTGTAGCCCAGGCTGGCCTCGAACTCACAAAGATTCGCCTGCCTCTGTCTTCCGAGTGCTGGGATTAAAGGCGTGCACCACCACCGCCTGGCGTGTTTTCTGTCTTAAGCTGCTGGGATCTGAAAGTCATTTTCATGCAAGCAACACTTATATCAAATTAAACCATGATGAAACCTTGAAGTAAATGTAAAATAGGGGACACTGACTACCAGTTATGGGAAGAAAGAAAACTAATGCTAGAGGCAGAAAAGTTGGCAATCTATGATCTGCAAAAATCCTTATAATAATAACTTAGAAGGCAAGCTATATGCTCATTGATCTGTCTGGTCCATGAGAAGCAGCTACAGGGAACCAAACTGTTCATGTATATTGGCTACTGTTGGCTAGCAAGTACTGGCAATTTGCGAAAGAAAAATTGGAAAATATGTAAGGGATCTTAAACTAAACTACTTGTTGATCTCAAATTGTAGGGAATTATACTTAGAAAACCGGTAGCAACAAAAGCCTGTTAATTTACTATTTTATGGCAAAGAGCACATCAGACATGTAGTCTTCCCATCAATCCAGACTGCACCACAGGCCGTACCACGAAGATGCATCATCAAAGAGGGGATGAATCAAACAAAATAAAAAACTGAGCTGAGTGGTGATGGCGCATGCCTTTAATCCTAGCACTTGGAAGGCAGAGGCAGATCTCTGTGAGTTCTAGGCTAACCTGGTCTACAAGAGCTAGCTTTAGGACAGGCTCCAAAGTTACAGAGAAACCCTGTCTCAAAAACCAAAAGAAAAATTTAAGAGAAAACTGAGAATACATCAAGAAAGTATATAAGACCTTAGAAACTGTATATGAAAGTAATGTAAAGTCTTACATTTCTGAAGAAAGTTGTTTACAAAAAACAAAAAACAAAACAAAACTCTATGATAAAGACTATTAAAGGAATAAAACAGCTTTCAGATCCATGAATGAAGAGAATAGACTTCAAAATGGACTCCAAAATCCACTGTAAACCTCAAAGAAAGCCTACTCCCACTCACCAACCTTAAAATCACCAAACCAAATTTTCGTAAGGACAGATGATTGAAACAATTATCTCAGGTGCTGTGGACATGCAGTGAGTTTATGCCCCCATAAAGATGAAATTGTGACATTGGCAGGAAAAATGAAAATAACTGGAGATCAGCATATGACGTGAAATAAGCCAGAACCCTCCATCCTGCTATCATGTGTTTTCTCTCATCTGTAGAACACACACGAATACACACACTCAAACATTAATTGAAAGTGAAGTGATTTTGAAAAATGGGGAGAAAGAAAGGGAAAAGAAAGGCTAACTAGAGACAATGTGCTCAAAGTACATATAGATGAATAAAAATATTGCCTGGAAACTTACAACTTTGTATAATGAATATGTGCTAGTAATCATTTTTTTTCATTTATTTATTTTGGGGTGGGAGGGCTCATGTTATGATGTGTGTATAAAGGTCAGAAGTTGCAGAAGTCAGTTCTCCCATCATAACTTGTGAGTCCCAGAGATCAAAGTCATGTTGTCTGACTTGGTAACAAGTTTTTAACAATTGAACCATCTCACCAGCTGCTCCTCACTGCCAATTTTTTTAAAAGAATAACTTTCCATATTTTCTGACCTAGGAATCAATCTTTTACCTTCTTTAGGTGAGTGGGTGATGTGGGAGGTGATGAATGCTGCGAATATGTTTTATTGCCATTGGTTAATAAAGAAACTGCTTTCGGTCAATGGCTTAACATAGTAAAGCCAGGCTGAAAGAGATCTATAGAGAGAGTAGGCAGAGTCAGGGAAAAATCATATAGCTGGAGACAGACATGCTGAACTTTGCCAGTTAGCCACAGCCACATGTTGATACACAGAGTAATAGAAATGGGTTAATTTAGGACATAAGAGTTAGCCAGAAATACGCTTAAGTTATTGGCCAAAGCATATTGCAAATAATATAGTTTCTGTGTGATTATTTCAAGTCAGAGTAGCCTGGAACAAACAAACAGCCTCCGACTACAAGTGACAGTCTATGTGTTCCAAGTTGGCCACTGAAGTTGTCTCTCCATACTGTGTATTTGCAGATGTGGATGGCCAAGGAAGTAGAGATCCTGGTTTTAAATTACTCAAAGAAAAAATTGTATCTGTGTTAGACAAGCAAGTTAGGGTTAGACACATTACCCAGGGATTTGGGCTGAATATAGTGTCTTTGTGTAATTTACTGAGAGTCATGGTAGGAAAAGATATTCTGCATATGGGAAGAAGAAGAAATTTAAAAAAATTATTGACTGAATGAAAAAAATGGCAGAGAATGGCCATATGTTTTCCGAATTCATTTCTTTTTCCTCATAGGCACTGACTTAAACATTTCTCACCTGTGCTACAATTAACTGACTGTAAAGGGCCAGGTAATTTAGTTCTGGCCAATTAAACCTGGGCAAAGTTGTCACATGGCAGTTCAAATATTCTGATGGTTTGTATGCTAATGACCCCATAGGCCCATATGTTTGAATGTTTGATACCCAGTTAGTGGAACTGTTTGGGAAGGATTAGGAGGTGTGGCCTTGATGGAATAAATATAAATATGGCCTTCTTTGAGGGGATGTGTCACTGGGGATGCACTGTGGGACTTCAAAAGCCCACACCAAGCAGAGTCCCTCTCTGTGTTTCTCTATCTCTGTAAAGGCAATTTCTGTCCTGCCATGTTCTCTCTCTCTCTCTCTCTCTCTCTCTCTCTCTCTCTCTCTCTCTCTCTCTCTCTCTCTCCTGCTTGTGGATTAGATTTAAGCTCTCAGCTGCTCACGCACTATGCTTGCCTGCCTGCTGCCATGCTTTCCGCCATAATAGCCATGAGCTCACCCTCCGATACTGTAAATAAGCTACCGATTAGATGTTCTCTTCTTTACATTGCCTTGGTCATGGTGTCTCTTCATAGCAATAGAACACTAACTAAGGCAGGTATAATCCTGAAAACATTCCACACCATCCTCGATGCTCTTCCACCCACCATCTACTCACTGGGTGAAACACCCAAGCATTCTTAAACTATTCAGTTAGCAAACTCCCACTTGACCACACTGAACAACAAAAAGACTCTTCTTGAATAAAGCCCCTGAGAGTCTGGAATTATTTAAAAAAAGCAAGGGCTGACAAAATGAGTCACCTGAAACCGCATGGTAAAAGGAGAGAGCCAACTTCCACAGGTGTTCACTGACTTCCATACTTGTGCCTTGACATGACACATGCACACACACACACAATAAATAAATAAATGTAATAAAAGAAGCTAGTGTGATCTTTGGGTTTGGGGGATTTTAATTCTGGTTTGAGATATGATCTCTCTAAACACCATAGACTGTCCTATCTTGCCCAACATGGTATGATCCTAAAAACCTAACTGGGGCTGTGAGGGAACTAAGAAAGGACAGATGCACATAAATGTACAGACACACATACAGAAAAGCTCAGCTGTGCACACGCTGATGGAGTGTATGAACTACACAGCAACCTAGAACCTCATCTACTTACTATATACAACATGGGTGGGTATCTAGTCATAAATGGTGCAGACACGATTTGGTTGTTTTTGTCAGCTACTATAAGATCACGGGGTGTTTTTCTTTGGTGCCATACAGCATTTGTAATGATTACACTAGAGACCATATGGCATTCTTTCTAACTGATCATATTTCTTCATCTGCTCAGGTCTGTTAAGCCAAAAGCCTGGGCTATACCTAGACTTCTCCTCCTACTGCTCTCTTGCCTAGATGACTGCAAATATTTCCTAATTGATACCCTGGTTAATGATGGTCATCTATCAATCTGCCATACAACACATAGGAGCCAGACATCAAACACACTTCTTCAAGGACTTGAAACCAGCTCTCTACTTTAGAGATCAAACTACAGCTAATTACCCAAATAGACCTTCAGATGTTGGCAGCCTCATTATTAACTCCAAAGACAGGCACTTTAAGGAAAAGATCTTTATTAATACGCCTTCAAAAACGTTACTATGGGGCTGGGGTTGTAGCTTAGTTGGTAGAGTGCTGCCTAGCTTTCAAAAACCCTGGATTTGATCCCTAGTACCAAATAAAATTAGATGTGGACCATACCTGCAATCCCAGCAATCATTTTCAAAGTGTAACCAGGAAAACCACGAGTTCTAGGCCAGCCTAGACTGTGTGAGACTCTGCCTCAAAAACAAAACAAAGCAGGGGCTAGAGTGATAGCATAATCAATTCAATGCTTGCCAAACAAGCTTCATGATTGGAGTTCAAACCCCAACGTCCACATAATAAGATGGACGTGGTGGTATACATATAATCCCAGTGTAGATTTCTGGGGTTTGCTGGCCAGCCAACCTAGTCTAATAGGCTAGTCCTAAGTCCCAGTGAAAGACCCTATCTCTCCAACAAAGTGGACAGCTTGAGAAAAGAGAGCAGAGTTTGACATTCATCCCCTACATGCATGTATATAACTGCACAAACATGCAAGTACACAAAGTGTCAGGATGCATTGTGTGTGGCTCGTGCTTATAATCCTGGCATTTAGAGGCTGAGGCAGGAGAATTACCACATGTTCGGGGTGAGCCTCAGCTACCTACTGAGACATTATATGAAAAAAGCAATGTCCTAGGGCTAGACAGTTGACTCAGCAGTTAAGAGTACTGGCTGCTCTTCAGAGGACCCAAGTTTGTTTCCCAGAACCCACATGGTGGCTCACAACCATCTGTGGATCTGATGCCCTTTTATGGCCTCTGTGGACACTATGTATATGCATGACTTACATACATATATGCATGAAAAATACTCATACATTTAAAATAAAATAAATCTTAAAAACTTTTTTTTTAAAGTATCCATTCTTTTACACTAACTTTGGGGTTTCTATTGCTGTGAAGAGACACCATCACCATGACAACTCTTATAAAGGAAAATGTTTAATTGGGGCTGGTTTACAGTTTCAGAGGTTTAGGTCATTATTGCCACGATGAGACATGGTGGCAGGCAGGCAGACATGGTGCTGGAGAAGGAACTGAGAGTGGAGAAGGAGCTACATCTTGATTCTGCAGGCAGCAGGGAATGGTCTGAAACACTGTGTATGGCTTGATCATACATATGAGAATTAAAGCCCACCTCCACAATGACACACTTCTCCAACAGGGCCATACCTACTCCAACAAGCCACACCTCCTAATAGTGCCACTCCTTATTAACTTATGGGGGCAAATCACATCTAGACTACCACATACATTCTGCTAAAACTGTGATACAAGCAAAGTTGCCCTTAGGTGTTCCTATCTACCTATTAACCTTCTAAATATGCTTCATAGTTTGAACTATGCATGTCCAAAAATGGACCCATTTTCTTCTTGATATTGTAAGCTGATTGCATTCTTCTATATGTGTAGGCTCCTGAATAAAATACCCCTGCCTCCTTTGCTGCAAGGGGCCATTGCTTTAGAAACAACTTTCACACTCTGCTTAGGAAATAACTCCCATCACCATCTGCCGCAGAAACAAACTTGATTCGCTAATATCTTTGTGGTGCTTGCTTGGGATTTATACTCATCATAACACAAACGTACTGTGCATTACATTCAGCTACATCAGCATCCTCACCAGCCCTACCTCCCCATATACCTTCTATTCTCCCTGAAAAGCAGAGAGTAATTGTGTGTATGTGTCCATCCAGAATAACTTTTCTTCCCCCCCCCCCCAACACACGTGGCAAATATCTACTCACTCTTTTAACACTTGGTACTAAAGATCACCTCCTGTAGGGAGTATCTCGTACCTTCCCCATAAGAAAGGAAATGCTCCACGTTCTGTACTCCTAGATGAATATGAATTTCTCCCCGTTCTTCTACTTTCCACATATAATTCACGCCTATCATTCTTAGCACAATAGGAATCATGTTCTCTTCGAGTTATTATTTCTAGCAGTCTAACATCTGTCACCAGTAGGCTCCAATAAATACTTCTTCAAATCAATAATTATAACTACTGCCAATTTAGCACTATTTTCCAGGCACTGTTCAAATTGCTTTTCACATGTCATCTCAACCTTTGAACAATTCTACAAGATAGATATTATCACCATTTTCAAGTTGAGAAAACTGAAGCAGAAAGCTGTTAGGCAACTTGCCTCAAATCACCTCACAGCTAGTCAGTTAAGGGCAAGACAAGGATTTGAAATAAATGCCATTTCTATAATCTCTACCCATTTCACACATATTCCTTCCTTGTGGAATATATATATTCCTGCTCTTTCCTCCTTCCCTTTAAAGTTGGTAAACATCCACAAAAAAATTTTAAAGACACATTACAAGATAAAGACTTTTTTCTGGATTTTCTTATATCCAGTGATAATTTCATCATGTGTTGCTTGTGCCAAGGAGATGACAGCTTGAAGGGCATCCAGCAGCCCCGGCAGATATGGGGTAATCGTGCAGGTCAGGCCAAGTACACTGAGTGTTCCTTCAAGGACATGCAGCTGGAGATCAATGCTGGCCCAGCTTCACAATATGTTTTAATATTATTTTTCTTTTATTGAAAATAGCTTTTATTCTCACATAAAATATCCTGATTACAGTTTCCTTTCCATCTACTTCTTCCAGTTCCTCCCAACCTCCCTTGCCATCCAGATCCACTCCCTTTCTCTCTCTCCTTAGAAAATCAACAGGCATTTTAGGAATAATAATAAAATAAAAGTTGGTGGTGGCACATGGTCTTTAATCCCAGCACCTAGGAGACAGAGGCAGGCAGATCTCTTGAGTTTGAGGTCAGCCTGGTCTACAGCACATCTATTGAATGCAGTCGGTAAACATCCTTTCCTGTCCTGTAGGCTGCTGCTTTGTCTGAACGACAGTGTGTTTTACCATGCAGAAGCCTTTGCTGATCTTAGTGTCTGCATTAATAGCCTTCTGTCCAGACAGTATTCTCCAGTGCCAATGAGTTAAAGGCTGTTCCTACCTTCTCATCTATCAGGTTCAATGTATTTGTTTTTTTCTTTTGTTTTGTTTTTTGTTTTTTAGGTTTTGTTTTGTTTTGTTTTTATAAAACGTTCAATTTATTGATCTTAGGGGGAGTGTGCTATACTGTCACAGTGTTACAATTGAGCCGTTTAGTCTTGTTGCTTCATCAACATTAGCTGGTTCATTTTCATGGTGCTTCAGCTCTTTCTGCACAGTTTTAAGAGAAAGGCTGTTTGAAAAGCTTGCAAGTTCTTTCTGTATGTCTACAAAAGCTCTGTTCATTCTGTTGACTTTTTCATCATTCATAATGTTTATCTTCTTAAGATTAGTAGTAACTGATTTTGCCTTGTTTTTAGCCTTGAAGGTTTTTTTTTGGCTGGCTATATGAAATACATTCCTGGACTTCTGCCCTTCTAATTTGTTCTTGGCCATTGTGTTTTATACAATTTAACTCGGTTATTCTTCACCACAACCCTTTTGGTAAATGCTATTATCCCCATTTTACAGATTTTAAAAGAATGATGCAAAGAGTTTGCCAAGGTTTAAGGGTTTGTTTCACAAACACACACACACACACACAAAAGGTTCGTGCTGGTACACACCTTTAATCCCAGCTCTCAGGAGGAAGCAGCAGGTTAATCTCTTTAAGTTCCAGGCCAGCCTGCAGCCAGGGCTACACAAAGAAACTCTGTCTTGAAAAATCAATACACACACACTAGACAGTAGGAAATATATGATTACAGGAGTAAACAGTAGACAAAAAAACTAAACTGATTTACTAATCAGTAGTAAGTCTGAAGTAATAATCCATAATTAGTTATTTTATATACACAAAGAAGTCAACATAAAGCATACACAGGTGTAAAGGTGTAACACACCCGAATGACGAGAGACGTTTCCTAAGCTAGAACAAGAACAGTTCGAGCACATCAACAACCTAACTGAAGCCAGGGATTGGGAAAGCTGATGGTTTCATGAAGACTGTGGTGAAGACACCCTCAAAACACAGGCAACCTGCCAAGGGGTGGGCACATTGTTTCCGGCCTGGGTGGGTGGGTCCACAGACCCAAGGAACAGGCATCCTGGCCGAGGAGGCAGAAAAGAGCCATGGGAGCCGCTGCAGCGAGAAATCCCACTACGACCTACCTGAGCCCAAACATTTCACCCCAGCATGCAGACAAACCTCGTAAGCCCAATGTATTTATTTGGTTTTATGTTGAGCTTTTGATTAATTTGGAGTTGAGTTTTGTGTACGATGATAAATATGGATCTATTTGCATTCTTCTACATGTAGTCATCCAGTTTTACCAACAAATTTTTTTTGAAGATGCTGTCTTTTTCCCATTATGTCTTTATATATGGCTTCTATATAAGAAAAAACTCAGGTGTTCATATGTGTGTGGATTTAAGTCTGGGTCTTCAATTCAATTCCATTAATCAACATGTCTGGTTTTATACTAATACTATGCTCTTTTAAAAACATCTATAGCTTTGTAGTATAACTTGCGATCAGGAATGGTGAGCCTTTTGCAGTTATTTTATTTATTTGAGATGGTTTTTGTCACCCTGGGTATTTTATGTTTCCATACAAAGTTGAGGTCTCTTCAAGATCTGTGAAGAATTGTGTTGGAATTTTGATGGGGATTGCACTGAGTCTGTAGATTGCTTTTGGTAGGATGGCCATTTTTACTATGTTAATCCTACTGATTAATGAGCACTGGAGATCTTTCCACCTTCTGGTATCTTCTTCAGTTTCTCCAAAGACTTGAAGTTTTTATCATATAGGCCTTTCATTTGCTTGGTTAGAGTTATGCTGAGACACTTTGCATTATCTGGGACCATTTATGAAAGGTGTTGTTTCCCCAATGTCTTTCTCAGTCCATTTGTCATTTATTTATACAAGGGCTACTGATTTTTGTGAGTTAATTTTTGTATCCAGCTACTTTGCTGAAAGTGTTTACCGGCTGTAGCAGTTCCGCTGTGGAATTTCTAGGGTGACTGTAACTGGAAGTGTGATCCTAATTAGACTTATCAAATAAAACCAGGAATCAGATATTGGAGTAAAAGCTGAAAGATCAGAGAAGGAGAGCAGCCAGCTACCAGAAACTTAACTCTACTAAATCTCAGACTGAATAGGAGAGATTCTGTCTCTATGAATCCTCAGACTAAATGGGGGAGATGCTGTTTCTATGAATCTTCAGATTGAATGGAAGAGATCATGTCTCTATGAATCCTCAGACTGAATGGGCCCAAGATTCTGTCTCCACCCATCTTACATTCCTGTCTTTACCTCCTTGGTGCTGGGATAAAAGGTGTGTGCCTCCCAAGTACCAGGATCAAAGGCTTGAGATCCCAAGTGCTGGGATCAAAGGTATGAACCACTGCCCAGCTGTTTCTTTTAGACTGGTTCAATCTCACACAGTTCAAGGTGGCCTTGAACTCCTGATCTTCCTGCTTCCTCCTCCCAAAAGCTGGGATTAAAGGTGTGTGCCACCACTGCCTGGCCTCATAGTTAATTAGCTGTTAGCTTTGCCATCTGCACTCCAGGCAAGTTTTGTTTGCCAGAACACAAAGTATCACACAACAGTCACTTCTTTTTGTTCTAGAGCTTTCAGGCATGCTGTTAAGTTACTAGTATGAGATCGCTCTAATTTTTTTTTTATATAGGCACTTAGTGCTGTGAACTTGCCTCTTAGAACTACCTTTACTGTGTCCCATAAATTTGGGTATGCTGTATATTCATTTTCATTTAATTATAGAAAGTTTTTAATCTTGTTTCTTAATTTCTGTCTTAACCCATTTTCACTCTGTAGTGAGTTTTCAGTGTCCATAAGTTTGTTGAGGTTTTTATTGTTTTTGGTGTTGTTGATATCCATCTTTAATCTATGGTGGTCATATAGGATACATATTTCAAATATCTTGTCTATGTTGAGATTTGTTTTGTGTCTGAAGATGCTGTCAATTTTGGGAAAAGTCCTGTGAGGTGCTAGGAAGAAGGTATTGTTTTGTGTTTGTTTGGATGAAATGTTCTATAAGCATCTGTTCGGTCCATTTGGTTGTCCATTAGCTCCAGTATCTCTTTGCTTACTTTTTGTTTTGTTTTGTTTTATTTTTTGTTTTTTTGAGATGGGGTTTCTCTGCAGCTTTGGAGCCTGTCCTGAAACTCACTCTTGTAGATCAGGCTGGCCTCGAACTCACAGAGATTCACCTGTCTCTGCTTTCCAAGTGCTGGGATTAAAGGCGTGCGCTACCACGGCCTGTCCTCTTTACTTACTTTTTATCTGGGTGACCTGACTATTAGCAAGAGTGTGGTATTGAAATCTGCCATTATCAGTGTGTGAGGTCAATATGTTCTTTGAGTTGAAGTAGTGTTTCTTTTATGAACTTGGGTTCCGTTATGTTTGGTGCATAGATATTAAAAACTGCAAAATCCAAAATCCTCTTGGTAAATTTTTCCTTTGATGAGTACATGGTGTCCATCCCTATTTATTCTGATTAGTTTTGCTTTGAAGCCAATTTTATCAGATATTAAAATGACTATACCAGCTTGCTTCTTAGATCCATTTCCTTAGAATAACTTTTTCCATATTTTTAACCTGAGGTGCTATGTATTATTGATGTTAAGGTGTGTTTCTTGGATGCAGCAGAAGGATGGATTCTGTTTTTGAATACATTGTTAGTCTGTGCCATTTTATTTGGGGATTGAGACCACTGATGTAAGATAACAATGAGCAGTGTTTGTTGATGCCTATTATTTTACGTGTGTGTGTGTGTTTCCCCTCTTTTATTTTGCTGATCTGGAATTGTTTATTCCTTATGTTTTCACATGTGTCATTAGCCTCTTTAGGTTTAAGTTTTTCTTCTAGTGTTTTCTGAAGAGTTGGATTGATCTGTAGATATTGCTTGAATTTTGTTTTATTATGAAATATCTTATTCCCCCATCTATTATAATTCAAAGATTTGCTGGATATAATAGTCTTAGCTGGCATCTGTAGTCTCTTAGAATCTGTAGAACATCTGTCCAGGCTCATCTGGGTTTAGATTCTCCAGTGAGAAGTCAGGTGTTTTCCTAATAGATTTGCCTTTATATATTACTTGGTCTTTTTCTCTTTCAACTTTTAATATTCTTTCTTTGTTTTGTACCTTTGTTTATTTCTTTCATTTATGATTTACTTATATAGTCCCATGGTGTGACCATGGCAATCTTATAAAGAAAAACATCATTTAGTAGCGGTCTGACAGCTTCATTATGGTGGGACATGGCAGCGTGCAGACAGACATGGTGCTGGAGAGGTAACTGAGAGTTCTTCATCTTGCAGAGATAACAGGAAGTAGGGAAGTAGACTGAGGCACTGGGTGTGCCCTCAAAGCTCACAGTGACACGCTTGCTCCAACAAGATCACACCTGCTCTAACAAGGCCAGACCTCCTAATAGTGACACTCCCTTTGGGGGCCATTTTCTTTCAAACCACCGCACTCTAGTATCTAACCCTCAAAGGCTTATAGTCATATCATTATGCAAAAATGCGCTCAATTCAGCTTCAAAGTCCCTATTGTCTATCCCAAACCTTTGGTGTTTATTATGTGCCGAGGGAAGTTTCTTTTCTTGCCCAGTCTAGTTGGTGTTCTGTGTGCTTCTTGTACATTGATATGCATCTCCTTTTTTAGGTTAGGGAGATTTTCGTATATGATTTTGTTGAAAATATTTTCTGTACCTGGGTTTCTTCTTCCTCCTCTATTCCTATTATTCTTAGATTTGATCTTTTCGTGGTGTCCCAGATTTCCTGGACATTTTGTGTCCTTTTTTTTTATTGTTGTTGTTTGTTTTTAACATTTTCTTTGATTAAGAAACTGTTAAGGTTTCTCCTATTATGTCTTGAATGCCCAAGATTCTCTCTTCCATCTCTTGTACTCTATTAGTGAGGATTGCTTCTGAGGTTCTTGTTTGAATTCCTGAATTTCTTACCAAGAGTTGCCTTGGTGGTGGTGTTTCTTCAAATAGTGACTTTAAAATAGTGACTTGAACTATTTTATTACTTTCCTTCCACTGTTCTTTGTGTTTTCATAGGTTTCCTTAAGAGATTTCTTCATTTCCTCTTTAAGGATCTCTATCATATTCCTAAATGCTATTCTAAGATCTTTGTCTGGCGTTTCAGCTATGTTGGGATTTTCAGCACCCACTGTGGTAGGGTTACGGGGCTCCAGGTGAGACATATTGCCCATGCTGGTTTTCATTATGTTTTTATGTTGCCATCCAGGCGTTTGGGTTCTGGAAGATTGTAATTCTACATGCTGGTGTCTGGTCTCTGCTGAGCGGTTGTTTTACTCCTCATTTCCTGTTGCCTTCTCTGGTTCTTATGAGGCTGTGGAAGCTGTATGTTGCCTGTGTTTGTGTGGAACTCAGAGGACATCAGTGATCCCTTTCCTCCCTCTTCCTTCCCCTTCAACCCTCTCTCATGGTCCCCATGCTCCCAATTTACTCAGGAGATCTTTTCTTTTTCTACTTACCATGTAGATTAGATCCATGTGTGTCTCTCTAAGGGTCCTCATGTTGTCTAGGTTCTCTGGGTTTGTGAATTGTAGGCTGGTTTTTCTTTGCTTTATGTCTAAAAGCCACTTATAAGTGAATACATACTATATTTGTTTTTCTGGGTCTGAGTTACCTCACTCAATATGATGTTTTCTAGATACATTGATTTGCCTGCAAATTTCAAGATGTCATTATTTTTCCCCCACTGTGTAGTACTCCATTGTGTAAATGTGCCACATTTTCCTTATCCATTCTTTGGTCAACAGGCATTTAGGTTGTTTCCAGGTTCTGGCTATAACAAACAATGCTGCTATGAACATAGTTGAGCACATAACCTTGTGGTATGACTGAGCATCTTTTGAGTATATACACAAAAGTGGCATTGCTAGGTCTTGAGGAAATCCCTTTTTTTCAATAAAGAGAAACTATAAAAATCAGATGTATGAAGAGAAAGTTTCTTATTTATTATTAAACTATCTAGCAGGTACAGACAATAAAGGAGAGGCAAATGTTTTATATCTCCCTTGGCCTACCACTATCAAAAATAGAGAATCTATTCATCAAAATTCCCTAATAATAACCAATTCAAAAACAATAATTTTGGGCTAGGGATATAGTTCATTGACAATGTTTGTAATGAATGTATGCAACCCAGTCATGATTTCAATCCCCAGGGTCATGCAAGAGACAGGATGACCTTGCAGATTTCTTCATATTTTATATATCTTGATAAATCCCCAAATTATTTTTTGTGCACATTTGTCCCATTGTTTGCAGTTGGCAGCAACCTCAGATTGGTTTCCAGCCAGTTCCTTTGTATTCATTACTCTGTGCTGCTGGGTGTCTTAGTTAGGGTTTCTACAGCTGTGAAAAGACACCATGACCACAGCAGCTCTTTTAAAGGAAAACATTTAATTGGGACCTGCAGTTTCAGAGATTTATTTAGTCCATTATCTTCATGGCAAGAAACATGGTAGCTTCAGAGACAGAAAATGTGAGTTGCTCGTGGCTTTGAAGGATTCAGGTTATTCCTGTTTGTCCTCAGGGTAGAGGAGCAGGGGCAGGGGAGAGTTACTGACATCATGAGAACAGGAGGCGGAGAGACAGATGGGATGGGAGCAGGCACAAGACACATCCCACACACATACACACATGTATAGGACTCACCCTCAGAGACTTAATTCTTACAGGCTCTATCTTTTAAAGTTTCCAGAGCCTCTCACAATCATATCACCAGCTGGGGATAAGCCTATGGAATTCCATGTCATATTCAAACCATAACAAAATATTGTTTTTATCAGAACAAAAATATTTTTGAGACGGGGTCTTGCTATATAACCCTGGGTGACCTGAAACTCACTATGTAGGTTATGCTGGCCATGAACTTGAGGTCATCTTCCTACCTCTTCCTCCTGAGTGAGTGCTGGGGTTACAGGTCTGTACTACCATGCCTCACTTCTAAAATATCTCTTGACCAATTTACATTATCTTTCTTGGACTACAGTTGTATCAAATGCCTACCACAGGCTAGCAGACAGGAATGGGTGGAATTAGGTCATTCACCTCCTTCTCAAAGCTTCGCTAACATTCTGAAATCATCTATCATCTATCCTGAAATCATCTAAGGAATATCTTGTAGAATTAAAAAAGTACATTTCCATCCCCAACTCCTCCACCATACCTTGACTCATGCATCTCTTTACCTTCCTGCTCATCTGTATCCTTAACAATATCCTTCATAGTCACTGGAGGTCTTCGAGCTACTCAAGCCAATAATCAAAGCCAAGGAGAAAGTATGAGAACCCTGATTCTGTAGCTGGCCGGTCAGATATGGAGGACACAACCTGGCACTTACACTTAGCACTGGATGACTTAAGAGGTCTTGGGAGACTGACACTTGGCCTTTGGGATCTGAAGAGTGGCAGAACCGAAATGGATTGCAGGTTGACAATACTGCTGGCTATTTCCTTAGTATAGGTGTGATGGGTAGGAGAGTCCCATACATTTTGGTCACAGGAGTGTTGTGGGCTGTGTTAAATATGAAAAAGAGAAAACCAGGTAGCTTCATTTGCAGCTGAGAAGCTTCACTATTTGTAGATGTCTTAGCCTGGAAAATAAAGCAGGCAAAGCGAATCCAGAGGTCCAGAAGGGCCTATCATGTAAGAACCTCCTTCGTTTCTATTATTCTTGAGGACGTGTGCACATACTCTCTTCACCAGTATCCCCAGTGTTGTGGTTTGAATGTTTGGTCCACATAGGGAAGGATTGAGAGGTGTGGTCTTGTTGGAGGAGGTGTATCTCCAGGAGGGAGCTTTGAGGTTTCAAAAACCCAAGCATTCCTAGTTAGCTCTCTCTTTGTCTTATACTTGTAATCTGACAAAGCTCTCAGCTACTGCTGCAGATCAGTGCCTGGCTGGCTGCTGACATGACGGTCATGACACCTAACATCATGGAACTTTGATTCTAGAGAAATGGTATGTATGCAAGCAAGAGTGTATGTACACATACGCACACACACACACACACACATATGCACAGAGGTATTCTTTTTTTTCTTCCATTTCATTACAGGACAGGTCACACCTCATCCTTCAGTTACCAACATAATGTGATTTCTTTCTTACTCCCTTACAAATAGACCCCTTGTGGTGGTTTGAAAGAAAATGGTCCCCAAAGGGAGTGGCACTATTAGGAGTTGTGGCCTTGTTGGAGGAAGTGTGACTGTGGGGGTGGGCTCTGAGGCTTTTTCTCAAGCATCACTCAGGGTGACAGCTACAAGATGGAGCACTCTCAACCCCAGCACCACGCCTGCCTGCATGCCGCCCGCCATGCTTCCCTTCATGATCTTTTTTTTTCTTTTTTTATCAGATCCCAGACTCCCTCAAATCCATGTCTCCCCATTCACAATACAGACCAGGCACAGTGGCCTGGGCTGAGGTGTACATGGGTGGCTTTCTTATACCGCCTCTTTCTATACTCGCTTCATGATCATAATAGACCGAACCTCTGAAACTGTAAGGTAGCCACCCTCAATTACATGTTTTCTTTATAAGAGTTGCTGTGGTCACGGTGCCTCTTCACAGCAATAGTAAACCCTAAGACACCCCTCTTCCACTTACTGTGTTTTTATACTATTTTCATTGTTGTGTCTCTTAAGAACCTGTATTTATTTACTGACTTACATATTTGCTATATTCTTCTTCAAGAAGAATGTGTCATCTGTAGTGGGAGGGGACTTTCCCCCCCTCTCGGTTATTAAGGTAATCTAGTACTTGGCAGGATTTTTTTTTTCTCTAACAGTTAGGCTTTGCAGGCAAGTGTTCTCTACCCCTGAGCCATACCCCCAGTTCTGTAAACTCAGTACTTGTAGCAGTGGCCATCAATTAAAACAGTTGTTTACGTATTTTGTGAGACTGTAAGAGCACTCCCTGGGCTTACTCTCTCAGAGGACCTGAATTCAGGCCCTTGTACCCATGTCAGGCAGCTTACAGTTGTATATAAATCCATCTCCAGTGGGAGTGGGGACATCCCTGGCTTCAAAAGAAACCTGCAGTCATTGTGTACAGATCTACAGAGTTAAGAAGAAAACAGAACACAGCTAGAATTTGGGGCTTCATCATTATTATTGTTGTTGCCGGGGATTGAATTTGAAATGTTTACCTTTTTCGTAAAAAACAACTTTGTGGCCTCTGGACCTTTACAAGGGTTCCAAGGATCAAATTAACATTGCCAGGCTTGCATACTAAGTTTTTTGTTTTTTAAAAATAAAAAGATGATTTGGTTTTTGGAGACGGGGTCTCATTATGTAGCCTAGGCTGGCCCCAAACTCCTAGTCCCTAGTGTCTACCCCTGAATGCTGCAGTCATGGGTGCTGCTTCTATGCCCAGCTTAGGAAATTGCTTTAAGGATAAAAAGTGTCTTTTGTAAACAAGACTGTAAGATGCTTGAACGGAAATACCAGTGAGAAGGAGAAGCAAAGCCATCCAATCACGGTTAAGAACTCTATGCAGTGCTGGCAGTGGATGTTACACAGCCATGGGAAGACACCCCATCAGGTCTTCGGGCCAAGGGAGAAGCAGTTTCTCTGGCTTTCTCTGAGGAGGCACTGCAGCAGAGTTAGGAAGTGTGTGGGAGTAGAGAAAAACACCGGCTCTCCATCCTCCCACAGTGAGAAAAAAACAACACATGAGGCTCCTGTACCCAGATGTGGGGGTGGGTGCCCTACAGCTCAGCTCTAACACTATCCACCTGGAGGTTACTTCATACAGGCTGAGTGAGGACTCGGCACCAAGAGCCCGCCTCTTCCTCAGACACCAGCTGTAAGCCCCAGCTATGTGATCCGTGCTCTGACTAGCTGGCTACACGGTTCGTATCCCATGAACTTTTTCCTTAGGTTCAAACTTTGCTAGTGTAAACTCAGGTTCCTAAGGAAGGAAAAAGCAAGCCGGTGTGCATTGAAGATTCTACATGGTCAAGTGACTAAATTTCATAACTGTGGAAAGTTAAAATGGTATAGGCCAAAGCTAAGTTAGCTTGGGCTATTTTTAGTCCCCCTGAAAGCCACTCCTTGCCCACCTCTATGACCAAACTAACATGGTGTGCCTATCAAAAAAACAAAACAAAACAAAAACTATCCAAAAACTAGAAAAACCCTTTAAAATGTATTTTTAGCAAGCCACTTGCTCCCCCCAATCTAAAAGCTAAGAATATCACTATAGCACAAGGCTCAAAATCAGAAACAGATTTCCAGGCTTTGTCCTATTCCACCTACCTGATGTTTCTAGCAATGTATTTTGAAAGTGTCTTGATTTGTAACTTTACTTTTTCTCTTACTATAAAAGATCCTTGAAACTGGGCATGATGACCTATGTCTATAATCTCAAAACGTGGGAGGCAGAGGCAGGTGTACATTCCAGGTCAGCCTGGTCTACATAGAAAGTTCCAGGACAGCCAGAGTTACATAATAGAGAGGCCTTGTTTCAAATAAAACAAAACAAACAAACAAACAAAAGCCCGTATGAAATTGTTACCACATTGAAACATAGGATTGGAAGTGACCTGAGTCTGTGTTCCTGGGTCACAATTACTCATACTGGGTTCCACAATAAACTATCCTTTTTTCCTTTCGATGTTGTAGCTGGCTTTTGTTGTTGTTGACATAGGAAATAATTCATGGACATACTTTACTTAGGTTTACCCACTTATAAAGAATTCAGATGTACAGTTAGATGAAAGGATATACTGGCAAGGTATAGGGGCAGGGCTAACTTGAAAAAAGTAAACCCAAGTGCTGGGCTTGGTGGTGCAGGGTTGCAATCCTAGTACTTGGAAAGTCAAAATAGGAGGATTAGTAGTGATGACACCCTGGACTATATGAGATGACCCTGTTTTAAAAAGAGAACAAAAATTAGAACAACATGAAAGATCATTAAATTTTTCTTTTTTATTCAAAATAGATTTTTTCTTTCATATAATATGTTCTGACCACAGTCTATCCTCTTCCCTAGATACATTCCTCCTTATTGCACGAATTCTAATTGATCTTAATACTAAAAATCCAGTGTCAGATATCGAGGTAAATACTGAAAGATCAGAGAGACAAAGGAGCAAGCCAGAGTTAATTCTTTCCTTGCAACTCCTCAGCCGAACAGGGACTGAGCTCCTGTTTCCTCCCGCCTTATATTTCTCTCCCTGCCCAGACCTCTAGACCTCTATGGTTAACTAGTGGCTAGCCCTACCCTCTGATCTTCAGGGAAACTTTATTTGTTAGAGCACAAACAAAATATCACCACATCTCTTCTGTTTCCTCTTCAGAAAAGAGTGGGCCTACAAGAGAGACAAACACAACAAAACATGATACAAGAAGGCAAGGCAAAAGCCCTCATATCCAGGCTGGACAAGACAACCCAACAGGAAGAAAAGAGTCCCAGAAACAGACAATGAGTCAAAGATACAGCCACTGTCACTGCTAAGAGTCTCACAAAAACACCAAGCTTACAGCCACAACATATATGCAGAGGACCTGGTGCAGATCCATGCACGTCTGCGCTTGCTCCTTCTGTCTCTTTGAGTCCCTTATCCAAGTGTTTTACAGAGTTTAGTCTCTAGCCACTCAAAGCTTCTTGAAGGTTGTTAGATGGGACTGAAAATTCAACCCTCATCCTTCTGTGATGATTCATGTTTATCACCCTAGCGTGGAGAAGCTGAGAGTTCAAGGCCATTCTGGGCTGCACAGTAAGTGCCAGGCCAGCCTGGGTTAAAGTAAGACACTGGCTTCCCATTCTTTGCCCTCCCTCTAAGAAAGACAAAGTCTGAGCTCTCTGATTTTCTGATGACTTTAGTTTCGGGTGCTGGGCCTTATCTGGAGCCCGTCTCTGGCTCCAGCCTGAGCTATCTAGTTAGAATAAAATCAGTTATGATTTTAAAGAAGAGGGGGAGGAGCTATCATTCATATAAAAGATACTCTTTACCCTCAATAAATGATTTTAGGAACTTGGGGACAAGCACTTGAGACTACAGGGTACAACCCTGTCTCAGAAACCAAGGACAGAGAAAGAAACTAAGAAATTTAAACTAAGCCCGCCTGGTGGCTCATGCCTATATCTGTAGCATCTGGGAGGCTGAGGAAGAAGGATCGCAAGTTTAAGGCTGAACAGTGAGACCCTGTCTCAAAACCAAAACCAGAACAAAACTGAAAAAGCTCTGAACTCCAGGCCTAACATATTCTCCCCAGTGCCCGTGTAGTCAGTGTGCTGGTGGATATGGACAGGTGGTTCAAGACCTGGCTTTCTTCTTCATCTCTAGTGATGCTGTGAACACTTGTCCCTTAGATCCCTCGGTGTTGAGAGTTTAGGTTTAACAATGAGTCTCGACTGTTTCTGTTCTCAGAGCTCATAGGTCAGCTGATGGGATGAATGCAGAAAAGCACAGATGTGTGTGTGTTGTGTTGTGTGTGTGTGTGTATGTCTTTTTCTTTTTGTGTTTTGTTTTTCTTCTTGTTTTTCCAAGATGGGGGATGGAGCCCTCTTTTTGACTTAAGCTTACGCTTGGGCCTGTTTGTCTTTGTTACGATTTTTCCAATAATAGTGAATAATTATGGCACAGCGGGTGGGTTTTATCTGCATTTTTCAGAAATTAACAATAAATTGTAAAGAGAACCAGCAAAAGGGAGGGAGTGTAAGAGGGGAACATATGGCGAAAAGTATAATAATACAAAACTCAATATCTTATATGCTAAGCTAAAAATTAATTTACAAAAAATAAATCGCAAGTACCATATGGAATCATTTAATGAAACTCTGTCTCAAAAACTAACACAGTGGTGGGTGTGATGCTATTACACCTTTACACCTTTAATCTCAGCACTTGGGAGCCAGCTGGTCTACACAGCAAGTTCCAGGCCAGCCAGGGCTTCATGAGGTTACAGTTCCAAGTATCAGGGCATGGAGTTAGGAGGTAGAGAGAGGAGGATTGCCTCGAAATAAAGGAAGCCAACTGGTCTACACAGGGAGTTCTAGGCAAGTCAGGGTTACACAAGAGGATGGAGCTCCAAATGAAGCAAACAAGCAAAGAAAAATAAAAGCAGGTTACAAGGCAAAGGTTATAGTTCAGTGATTGAGCATCTGCCCTGGCAGGTTACCATCCCAAGCACCACAACCCCTAATCATTTATTCACATGTACACGCATACCCGCATAAAAAGGGAGGGAGGGAGGAGGGGAGGGCATAAGAGCTGGGGAGGAAAGCTGGGAGGAGCTGAAGAGAAAGAGAAAGGTAAGAATGAAGTTAGGCAGACTCATGCCTACAGGTCAAGGTACTTGGTACAAAGAGGCTGAGAAATCTCCCTCTTTCTCTCTCAGACAGGAGCTCACTATGTAGCCCTTGCTGGCGTTGCAATTTGGATGACAGACATGAGCCACTACACTCATCTTCAACTACAACGCCCTCTTTTAAAAAAGAAATTAAGGACTGCAGATATTACTCAGTCGCTAAAGGCAACAAAATAAAAAAGAAAATTAAAAATGTAAATATTTTCTGCTGGGTGTAGTATCTGTAATCCCAGAATTTAGGAGACAGAGACAGGAGAATCAAGATTTCTGGGCCACCCTCAGCTACACGGGTTAGTTCAAGGACTAACAAAACAAACAAAATTCTCAGTATACCTTTAATCCCAGTACTCAGGAGGCAGAGGCAGGCAGAACTTTGAAAGTTCAAGGCCAGCCTGGTCTACAAATCAAGTCCCCGGCCAGACAGCTAGGACTACACAGTGAGATTCTTAAGAAACACAGGAAAAGTAAAAATTCTCAACTGGATTTGTTGGTGCAGACCTGTAATCCTATCTACCAAGGGAAAAGAATCACAAATCCAAGGCCCACTTGGCGACAGAGAGAGGTCAAGACCAGCCTTGGCGTGTTAGTGAGCTCCTGCCTCAGAGCGCAAGAGGGAGCGGAGGAGTAACTCAACGATAAAGCGCTTGGCTGGCATGCGGAAAGCCCGTACTCCAACACGCAGAACACAAGACAAGGCCTGTGGACTCTGCATTATTCTTAGGACACTGAGGTGAGAAAACCAATGATCTCTGTCTAGTAAGCTGTAACCTTCTGAGTGCAGCAAAGGCATCGATCTTGCCTTTGCACCCCTAAAGTCTGTTTTAGGGTCTTCAGCACTTAATAAATGGCTGACTACATCATGAATGAGCAGAAACAGAGAGAAGCAGCTTGTGGGCCTCCCCCTTCTGCACTCTCAAACATTATTTGTCCCAGCTCTCCTGGAGCACATGATGGCTCATGGTCACCACCTATGCATACCCGTGAATAAACCTGTGGGGTGTCGCCTGGCTTCCCCCAGGCTGGAACCAGGGCACCAGCCCGAAAGGGAAGCAGGTGAGAGACATTCTGTACCAGGACTTTTGCCCTGTCTGGGTCGGAGCCACTTGGCTCCAGGCTCCCTCACCACGCCTGGGAATCAAGCTGGAGGATGTGTCCTTGAAGTTACTGCAGTGCTAAAGAATTCAGTGAAGAGTAGGCGAGAATCTGAATATTGAGAAGTGGCCATGGGGGCCTTTAGCAAATTTACTGAAGAAAGTGAGAAGCCCCAAGACTAGAGTCACTTGTTCAGCCCCCAAGCGATTACCCAGGACTTCCTGGAGATACAGTGAGGAGGAGCCATCCACCTTAATGGAGCGGACAGAGCAGTGGGGGAAAAAGAGCAACCAAACGAGACGTGACTGGGTCACTTCAGCCATACTTACATTTTCAATTCAGCTCCGCAGCAATGAAGTGACATCTCAATATGTTGCATGAATAATAAAAACCCAGAGAAAAATATTGAGGTTCAAGCTGAAGATCAGAAAAGCAAAGCAGCCAACCCTAGAGATACCCTTTACCTTTACCAAATCTTCAGGCCAAAAGGGTAAGATCTTGTTTCCACGAATCCTCAGACCCCACACTCCACTGAGTTCCTGTCTCTTCCTTTTATATTCCTCTCTCTGCTCAGCCAAATGGCTCCTGTCTCCATCTCCCTAGTGCTGGGATTAAACGTGTGTGACTCCCAAACCCTGGGATTAAAGGTGTGAGTCACCACCACCTGGATCTGTTTCTGGATCAATCTCGTGTAGCCCAGGATAGCCTGATCTCTTAGAGATCTGTCTACTGCCTCTGCCTCCTGAGTCCTGGGATTAAAAGTGTCTGTATTTCAACTAGTGTGGCTGCTTTGCCCTCTGATCTTCAGGCAAGATTTATTTATTAAGACACAAACAATATACCACTTTACCAATATCGTGACCTTCCAAAACTAAGGAAACATGCATTGTATTTGCATTGTATTTTAACAGTTCGAGGGACTGAACCTAGAACCCTGTGTATGCTATGCTAGCCAAACACTAAGTAGTTAAGGCAGGCCTTGAACTTGAGGCCTTTCTCCCTTACCCTTCTAAGTAGCTGGGAGTGCAGGCCTGTGTCACCAGGTAGGCTGCATGTATTTTATAGCCAGAATAAGGAGAGATGAGCAGGGATGGGAGTAGGGAGAGATTATAGCCTGAAGGAGCAAGTTGCCAAGGAGTGGAGCAGAAAGCTGCAGATGGGCAGGGGCTGGATTTCCTAAGGCAACTTCTGGGAGCCATTAAATAGTAACTCAAGGAAGCAGAGAGGATAGTGATTTAGGTTGTGTTCTAGCTTTGCTCCTAACCTCAGTTATTTCTTGTGCCTTAGTTTGCTTGCCTGAAAACAACAACAACAACAAAAACAAGTGGAAGGAACGGGGTGGACTCACTGATTCTGAAAGTGTGATTTTCGAAAAGTGCTCCGCTGGAAGAAATCCTCAAACCACTTGTAAACCGTGGCACAGTTAATGCTGGTTCTGGGCCCCTGAAAGATTTAGTTCAAGCAACAAGTAGGTTAACCACAGGTCACTTTTGCAAGGTAGAGAGGGAAGCTCACTTTATTGAGCTGGCTTGTTTGGAGACTTAAATACAGATTTCTCAGGCGGTCAGAGTTTAGTTTCCGGGTGGTGATATGGAACTTACCAGAGGGGCTTCTGTTTGGTCTCTGCCTGTTTTGTTCATAGTAGTTTGAAACATTGGCCTGCAGCTTTCATGTTCTCTCTCTACTCTTTTGTGGGGGATAGAACGCTGTGCTAGGAAGCATCCTACCACGGAGTCATCGTAGGATGCACTGAGTTTAATTTTCACATTAGACCCCTGTGAACATTTATTATGAGCCAGGGTTGCACTAGGTACTTTTGTGAAAAATAAAAATCCCTTTTGGACAGATATAAAAGCTGAGGCCTCACTAGATCACCAACACCTAAGTGTGTCCCCTCTGCTGGGAACGGCCACTCTGGTTGCCCATTACAGGTGTGCCAAGTACTGAATTTGTCTTTTGCTCAGTGACAGTAGGAATCGGCACGTACTAACTGGCTAACTCCAGAGCTCGTGATTCTGGTTTCCCTACTTATAGCCAGGGACAACTTTTTACTCCATAAACAGGAGTCCCCCTCGGTCTTTTCTGGGTGAGGAATGCGCTTTTTATAGTTTGGGATATGTTTACTTAGTCTCTGCCAGCACCGGTTATTTCAGCCTAGTTTCGTCCTTCACTGTCCTCACAGGCTGTATTCCTACGTTTCCTCCCTGCAAAACACAACTAACTCAAGAACACATGCTGTTTGTGTGCGTGTGCCAGCCAAGAAATTTCACTCCCCTCCGTCTCCAAGGCTGCCTACCTTTCTATAAATAATTGTTCTCTTCCCTCCCTTTAGACCTCGGAGTAGTTTGGCCGTATTAACGCACGCGCGCTGGCACACACACTTTCGGGGGCGGGGGTGTGGGCATGAGTGACCTTGTGAAGGTACTAGCCCACTGGGGACAGGATTAGCAAACCTGAAACCTCTGCAAATATTTGGCTTCCTCCCGCATTCTTCCCGAGGCTTCTGGCTGTCTCGTGCCTGCCTCACCTAGTACCCTTTGCGCTCGCTCCGCCACACAAAGCCCGAGCCGCCTATCTCCTCTTCGCAAACCCTGAGAACTTCATTCCGCACGTTAAAACTCGTCGGTGGCGGTGGCGGGCAGGACTGGGCATGCTCAGTGGCGGGGACAGGTCTGGGAGGCGAGGAAGCCGCATTTGAAGTGGCTCGGCCTCGGGATGAGGGGGAGGCGGGTGCCCCGGCTGGGGTCCGTGGAGGTTCCCGGTGCAGCACGCGAGGCCGACATGCTGCGGGCGGGAGCAGCCAGCCCGGCGCGCGGAAGCCAGGTCGCCGAAGACACGGGGGCGCCGGCGGGGGGAGGGGAGGAGCGCCCGGGCCGCCAGCCCCCGGCCGCGGCGCTAAGGCTGCCGGATAACAAGACGCAGGGAGGGTCGGACGCCGGGAGAACGCCCGACAGTGACCGCCAGCGAGGCTGCCTGAACCGGAGCCCGCGCAGCGCCCCGCCAGCCCCGGGCATGGGCGAGCGCGGCGCGCAGCACGAGCGCGCGGCCCTGCAGTCCCCGGTGGCCCCCGAGGGCGCCGCGGCCACCGTGAACGGGCTGCTGCACAACGGCTTCCACCCGCCGCCCGCCTGCAGCCGCGACCCGCTGCCTGCACGCTTCCAGCTCTCGTCCGAGCTGCAGCCTCAGCCGCAGCAGCCGCCACTGTTCTCCCAACATGATTCTCCGGCCAAGAAATGCCGGCTGCGGAGAAGGATGGACTCCGGGAGGAAGAACAGGCCGCGTAAGTCCCGACGCGAGGGGAGCGGCGGTGCCCGCGGTGGAGGGGACGGCCAAGCGCCCGCTCTGGACTGTAGCTTCCCTTAGAGGTGCCGAGCGCTGAAGGTGGTGGCCCTCGGTGGCGCCTGGCTAGTCCTATCCGCCTGACAACTAGCTGTAGCTGGTCTCGCGGTCACAGTAGAAAAAAGGCGAATGCTCTGCCCGCCCTTATTGATGGCCGGGATCATGCACCAGACTAATCTTGGATCAGGGGCTCGGGACAGGGAGGGCTGGTACAGCCCCGGCTCATTGCTCCCTTGTCCGAGCACATCTTTTGGGGCTTGCAGCTCAGGCTACCAAGCTTGCCCTTTGAGTCGCAGAGTAACCGTATCTTGGGTCCATTGGCAAGCTTAAGTCTGGAGGCGTGGAGTTTGACAATCCCCCAAATCACAGCCTATTAAACAGTGTTTCTATACAGCCAGTGAGACGGCCTGTGTAGAGGGAAACACCCACTGACACCATGTGGGCCGGAACTGTGCGAACCAATGAGGCCTGCAGGTGGATTGTTTTATTTATTTATTTATTTCCTGGAGTGGGTAGAGTTGAGTGTTTGTAATTGTACAGCGCCGAAAGTGCGTTGTTTCACAATCCGAGGCTTGTATATATAATGGTAGATTGTAAAGGGTACCTTTCCCACCTGGCGTTCTGGGATGTCAGTTTGTAGGTAGAGTTTACGACTGTGGTTTTTTGTTTGTTTTAATTCGAGCCTAACTCCATTCAACTGGTTACCTCTTTGTGAGTGTCTTTAATGAAGCTTATAAATGGCAAAAAGCAAAGTAAGTAGAGTGCACGGGAAACTGAACGCATTCAAACGCGAACTTTTTGCATATAAAATTACTGTTTGGTGTTGGGAAGTGACGAGATCGGGTTTGAATTTCTGTAAAAGTTTGATCTTTGGCAAACAGCATAATGCCTTCAGCCTTTGTTCGTGATTGCTAACTCTTCTCATAGCTGTTCGGTAGTGCATTCGTTTCTAAAACTTTGGAAAATGCTTTAACATGACTGAGAGTGAATCCAGTGCGTGCATTTTGGAGGTCTGAAATGTTCAGGTGTGTGTGGAATTTGGGAGCTACACAGCAGGCTTGGTTTGGCTGTGGCTGTAAGACAGTTAATTAGTATCTGAGTTTCTACGTACTTTTTTATAGTTCTTGAGATATTATTTTTATGAACTTTGTATTGCCAGCTCCCTGTGTCTTATTCATTTGTTTTACTTCTGTGAAGCCCTGTTTTTGTTGTTTCTCTGATCTACATTTGTAAAGAGTTTTCTATAGTTTTCAATGACAATAGCTAGGTTGGGGTGGGGAGTCTGAGTCAGGAGACTCCAATTTGAGGCCAGCCCAACCTAGACAGTGAGTTGTAGGGGTGGCAGAGAGGCAGAGTTGCTGGTTTAAATCGCGTTTTTCTTTCTGTGGTTTTTCTTTTTTACCGTGTGGTGGTGGGTATGTGGGTTTGAGCGTGCCACAGCAGCTGAGGAGATCAGAGGACAACTTGGAGGAGTTGATCTCTCCTCCCCGCATGTGGGCTCCAGTGTTCAAGCTCAGGTCACCAAACTCATCCTGGCGGCAAGGGCAGTTACCTGCTGAGCTCTCTCTGGCCTCTTCTGGGATTTTTGAGACCTGGTTTTGTGATCCAGCCCCAGGCTGGCCTGTATCTCTTGGTATTCCTAATTCCTCAACTGCCTGGAGTGCAAAGATCACACAGGCCTGTACCATCATACCTTGCTCTGCACTTCTTAAAATACTTTTTGAGGAATTGGAAATACAATGATTTGAAGAAGGAAAAAAAAAAAACTAATCTAATCCTTAACTATGCTTACAAAGCTATAGAGATTATTTTAAAATACAAGAAGATGTAACCGAGTGTGTGCTTTGTGTCAGAAGTTAAGTAGCTTGTGTTTCTTACATAAAAGTAAAAACTTTTAATTCTTTTTATTTACAAATTCTGTTATTTATAAGTTATTTATTTTCCCTTTTTTTTCCCCTCCATATAGGATCTCCTGTAGCCCAGACTGGCCTCAAGCTCCAAGTGTAGTCAAGAATAACCTTGAACTCCTTAATCCTCCTGTCTCTACAGTGAACCTTCACACTTGGTTTATTTTCAACTTTTTGTTTGTTTTTTGAGGCAGAGTCTCATTATGTAACATGGGCCATCCCGGGAACAAGCTAATTGTAAAGATCCGCCTGGCTCTGCCTTTTGAGTGCTGGGATTAAATGTGTGTGCCTCCAACCAGACCTATTTATAGTTTTTTTAAAGGATTGAATCAAAACTTGTTTTTCATTGTCCTATTATGTTTAATTTTCTTAGATTTGATCACACATTAGGTTTTTTTTCAATATTTTATGTGTATAAATGTTTTTCTTCCACGTATATTTTTATACTATGTGCTTGCCTGGTGCCATCAGAGGTAAGAAGAGGGTGTCAGATCTCCTGGTACTGAAGTCATAGATAGTTGTGAGCCACCATTTAGGTGCTGGATCCAAACCTATGTTCTCTGCAAGAGCAGCTAATGCTGTTAACTACTGAGCCATCTCTGCAGCCCTGAGCACACGGTTCTGAAATAGTACACCTGTACATTTCACTACCAAAATTTCTTACTTAAAACTAGGTTTAGCACAAGAGAGACGGCTTGGCAGTTAAAAGTGCATACTGCTTTTCCAGGGCCTCCATCAGAAGACTCAGCTCTCTGTAACTCTGGCCCTGTGGGATCTGATACCCTCTTCTGACCCGTAAGGACACCTGCACATATGCCCCAGACACATGCATGTATAATATAAAACAAACAAAACACACACACATACACATGTACACACACTTAAGACCAAAAGTGTAAACTCAGTCTATCAGTATGAAGGTTTTCTAATCTAGAAATCAAGTCAGGAGGCTGAAGAATAGCTCCATAGAAGATGTAGATATTCAAAAGCCCTTGGGGTTTATTCCCAGCACCCTCCGAAAAATCAGATCAGTTCTACTAAACCAGGAGAGGGGAATGTTGTCTATTTCCTGCGCATCTAAATGGCATCCTACTTACTTCTTCCCTGGAGAACTTTTCTACGACTGCCTTCTTCATCCGGGTTCCTTAGTTCCTTTGTCTGCCCCTGCTACCTAGAAGTCAGGAGCACAAGTACGGGACCAGAGCTCTTGGAATGCTGGAGCTGAACTTGATATTGTTTGTTATGCTTAAAGAATCCTCCATGATGTTTCAAAGCTGACACATCTTGCTGTGTGACCTCTGTTCTAGTTGTCTAGCCCGCCATATGAGTGAGCATTTGTGTTCTCATGTATTTGTGTGTGTGCTGGGTATTGAAACTAGGTTCTCCCACGCGCCCAAAACATACTGTCCCATAGAGCTACTCCGTTGCCTTGTGTTCCTGCCTTTGTAATAAAGTTGGAAGTCTGGTTAAAAATGATGTGTTCTCATATACTTCGACGTGGAGAGGCATGTATATGTGGTTGATGTAGGAGCAGAAAAATGGGTCAGGAGGCATCACCACCTCACTGGATAGTTGCCTCCATTTGCATAACCGATTTTGTCAAAAGCCCTCCCAGGGTTCCCGGTTGATCTACTCCATTGTGCTGGTTTTATTTCTTTCCTTGGCAGTTCTCTACTATATTTTGGTTAATAGGTGGCTAATACTTGTCAGCTATTTTTACTTCCAGCTTTAAGTTAAAAGTAGTCCATATATAAATACACATATATAAGTGGCTCTAAAAGTTCCCTAGCGAAAGCGAATCGCAAAGCAGGTTGCAGCGAGTTTAGGTTTCCTGGGGTGCTACTCTTGGAGCAAGTCTGGCTGACTGACAGGCCCTGCTGTGCGGATGTTGTGAAATGGGGTGAAGTAGCACTGCTGGGGAGGTCACCTCATTTACAAAAGTTTGGCAGTGAATGCAGTGCCAAGGTGCTAGGAATGCCCAGTGCACTCGAAGTTGTATGAATTCGCCCCTCCCCCCATCCAGATGACTTGGGCTTGGACTTCGGCTGTGCGATCAAAGCGAGTACTCAACCTTTTGTGTTTCAGGATGAGTGAAAGGATCAGACCATGCAGAACTTGTGTGAGTGTGACAGGGGACAATATGTACTCCCTCTGTACCTGCCAGCCGTCATCACTAAACACCGTCGGCCGCCACGAATCTCCAGACTGGCTTTCTTCAAGAACGCAGCACAGGCCTAAGTAAAAGAGACTGAGCTTATTAGTTATAGCACTCCTAACCCCATATCTGCCTTCCTTTCCTATAAAAATAGCGAAAACCAGCAGGGAAACAGCTGTTGTACGTACGGCGCTGGCGAGCAAGGAAGGGGGCTTACAGCACAGCCTGATGCCCTGAGTTAGATCCCCAGCCCCACACAGTAGGCGAGAAGGAGCTCCTGCAAGTAGTCCTTTACCCTCCACACCCACACTGTGGCACATGTGCACCCACATATATACACATATATTCACAACCTAAGATAGATAAAAAATATAAATACACATACCCCCCCCCCCAGTAACAAATAGTTCTGTTTTTATTGTTTTGGTTTGGGTTGGGTTTTGGTAATCAGTGAGTCTGGATGTAGAGTACTAGTCTACAAATGAACACACACCAGGGCTCCCTCTCCAGCAGTGATCCAAAGCTTGCGTGTTACCCCATGCCCTTTATCCTTTCACATGGGAAGTAGAAGCTAGAGGGTCAGGAGTTCAAGACCAGTTTTGACTTCATTGCGAATTAGAATCTAGACCAGGTTACATCTCAATAAAAGAAAACAAAAACAAACATGGCACTTAAACATTTTATACTATTTATATATTAATTTATATTATTATATATAGTTTATTTATATTTATTATTTATATTATAATATAAAATTATTTTATTATTAAGAGACTGGCTTGTTCTGTTGCTCAAACTATGCTCAAACTTGTGATTCGCTTGTCTCAGTTGCCAGACAGTTGGTATTATAGCCATGCCTGCGCATCGGCTACAATAGACCACATTGTTTTTATTGAGCTATATATTTTTCTCCACTCTTCTCCCCCACTTCTACCTACCCTCTCCCATAATCTCCATGCTTCCGATTTACTCAGGAGATCTTATCTTTTTCTACTTCCCAAGTAGATTAGATCCATGTATGTCTCTCTTTGTTGTCTAGGTTCTCTGGGATTGTGAATTGTAGGTTGTTTTTTCTTTGCTTTATCTCTAAAAGCCACTTATGATACTTGTCTTTCTGGATCTGGGTTACCTCACTCAATATGTTTTCTAGCTCCATCCATTTGCCTGCAAATTTTAGGATGTCATTTTTTTTTCCACTGTGTAGTACTCCATCATGTAAATGTACCACATTTTCCTTATGCATTCTTAAGTCGAGGGGCATTTAGGTTGTTTCCAGGTTCTGGCTATGACAAACAATGCTACTATGAACATAGCTGAGCATATGTCCTTGTGGTACGATTGAGCATCCTTTGAGTATATACCCAAAAGTGGTATTGCTGGGTCTTGAAGAAGGTTGTTTCCTAATTTTCTGAGAAATTGCCATACTGATTTCCAAAGTGGCTGTACCAGTTTGCACTCCCACTAGCAATGCAGGAGTGTTCCCTTTACCCCACAACCTCTCCAGCATAAGTTGTCATCAGTGTTTTTGATCTTGGCCATTTTTATAGGTTTAAGATGTTTTAATTTGCATTTCTCTGATGGCTAAGGATGTTGAGCATTTACTTAAGTATCTTTCAGCCATTTTAGATTCATCTGTTGAGAGTTCTCTGTTGGGTCTGTAACCCATTTTTTTTATTGGATTATTTGTTCTTTTGATTACTAGTTTCTTGAGTTCTTTGTATATTTTAGATATCAGCCCTTTGTCTGATGTGGGTTTGATGAAGATCTTTTCCCATTCTGTAGGTTGCCGTTTTGTCTCATTAACCATGTCCTTTTATTTTCAGAAGCTTCTCAGTTTCAGGAGGTCCCTTTTATTTCCATTTATTGTTTCTCTCAGTGTCTGTGCTGCTGGGGTTATATATATAGACAGTGGTCTCCTATGCCAATGCATTCAAGTGTACTCCCACTTTCTCTTCTATGAAGTTCAGTGTGGTTGGTTCGTCTTATGTTGAGGTCTTTGATCCATTTGGACTTGAGTTTTGTGCATGGTGATAGATATGGATCCATTTGCATTCTACTATATGTTGACATCCAGTTATGCCAGCACCATTTGTTGAATATGCTTTCCTTTTTCCATTTTCTATTTTTTGCTTCTTTCTCAAAAATCAGGTGTTCGTAGGTGTGTGGATCAATGTCTGTATCTTCGATTGGGTTCCATTGGTCCTCCTGTCTCGTTTTATGCCAGTACCAGGCTGTTTTCAGTACTATAGCTCTGTAATAGTTTGAAGTCAGGGATTGTGATGCCTCTGGAAGTTCCTTTATTTAACAGGATTGGGTTTTTTACTTTTCCATATGAAGTTGAATTTTGTTCTTTTGAGGTCTGTGAAGAATGTTTCTGGGATTTTGCTGGGCATTGCATTGAATCTATAGATTGCTTTTAGTAAGATTGCCATTTTTACTATGTTAATTCTACCTTCCCAAGAGCATGGTAGATCTTTCCATTTTCTGATGTTTTCTTCAATTTCTTTTTTTCTTTCTTTTTTTTTTTTTTTTTTTTTTTTTTTTTTTTGGTTTTTTTTTTTTTTTTTATTTT